>NW_026046022.1:0-26788 GCF_023898315.1 Schistocerca nitens
AGTGCGAAAGAGTCTGTGTTGCCTGTGCGTGTTGTTGTTGTTGCTGCTGCTGCTGCTGCGCGTGCGTTAGTTTTTGAGTTTGACGCGATGGGCGCGGCTGAGTCCAGTGTGTGCGTGGTTTGTTGTTTGTTTGTGGCGTGGGCATAGGCGGGCGGGCCGGATCGATCGATCGATCGATCGATCGATCGGATCAGCTGTTTGGTTTTTTTTTTTTTTTGTCTGTGCCACGCGCGCCCCTTTAATTGAAACATTATAATGCTAACAATGATCATCACATTATCGGTGTATTGATGTCGTTGTCGTTTGGAACGCGACTCTGTGCGTGCGCGGAGGGGTGCAGAAACAAAAAAGACAAAAAGAGAGAAACGACAAAATGTGTGCGCGTTCGGCCACACGGGCTGTGGACAAGATGGCGGACGTGCGCCGGCGCTGGCTGTGCAATGTATGTATGTGGACGTGTTGTGTAAAGTGCGGCGAGCACGGACGACGGAAACTTTGCTTTGGACGTAGGTTTGTGTGGTGGCCCTGAAAAGGGCCGATTGTTGTGAGCCGAGCCGGCAAGGCAAAGGCAGGCGCGTTTGCGTGCAGGGAGCACGCAAGCGCAGCGCCGCGCTCTCTGTTTAGGCCTTCTTCTCGGTCTTCTTTGGCAGCAGGACGGCCTGGATGTTGGGCAGGACACCACCCTGTGCGATGGTGACGCCCGACAAGAGCTTGTTGAGCTCCTCGTCGTTGCGGATGGCGAGCTGCAGGTGGCGCGGGATGATGCGCGTCTTCTTGTTGTCGCGGGCCGCGTTTCCGGCCAGCTCGAGCACCTCAGCCGCGAGGTACTCCATGACGGCGGCGAGGTAGACGGGCGCCCCGGCGCCGACGCGCTCGGCGTAGTTTCCCTTGCGCAGGAGGCGGTGGATTCTGCCGACCGGGAACTGGAGCCCAGCCCTGCTTGAGCGGGACTTTGACTTGCCCTTGACTTTGCCTCCCTTTCCGCGTCCGGACATGGCGTTTGGCTAGTTGAAACACGTAACGTAACGGTGCGAGCCGCAGCGAGTCGAGCAGCGGAGTGCGTGGCGGCGGGACTCGTCTCTCGTGTTGCATATTTGACGTACTCGGACGTTGAGTAGTCTTGTGGTGGAGGTTCTTTGTCCTTTGACATTTCCTCCAAGTTTGTATGTTAAATTTTGCATGTGAATGCACCTAACTTTTTGTTTTACCCTTGCTTTATATGCTGATTTTTGTGAACCGCTGTTTTGTGTTTATGGTAATCTTTTTTATTAATTTAGGATGCATTTTGGCCTCCTGTATTTTAGGTTGTCGGTGTTGTAATTCCCTATGTTGTTTATCAGTTGGTTTTCAGAGTGGCTCGCGTTTTGGTAGAATGCTACCGCGAGTTCTCTGAACCTATCTTTCAACATCTTTACTTCCGTTGCCTCGTGGGTGTCGGCAGTGGGGAAGCGTGTCCTGACGTGAATTGCCCGTCTGAGTGCTCGATTTTGGACCCGCTGCAGCCTTTGCAGGTGAGTTTTGGCTGCGTAGCCCCAGACTGGGCAGGCATATTCAATGATAGGGCGGACAAGCGTACAGTACAGCCTCACTCCTGTAGTTGCCGCCAAGCTGCTTTCGGTGTTTAGAAGGGGGTAAATGGCGTTGAGTCTGGCGCTGGCCTTCCTTCTGATGTCGTCGATATGTGCGCGCCATGTCAGTCTTTTGTCAAGGGTGACACCCAGGTATTTGGCCGTGGCCCTCCATGGGATGTCGCGTCTGTGTAGTCGTAGTTGTCTGTTTTGTCGTGCGCGATGGGCAGGGTTGCGTTTGCCTCTCCTTTTGGTGAGCATTATCGCTTGGGTCTTCTCCCCATTTATTGTGATTCGCCATTTCCTGGCCCAGGCTTCCGTCTGGTGTAGTAGGTTTTGGAGTCTTGTCGTCACTATCCTCCTGTTTGTACTAACGGCGAAGAATGCCGTATCATCGGCGTATTGGGCTGTCTGGGTCTGTGGGGCAGACGGTGTGTCGGCCGTGTACAGGTTGTACAGTATTGGGCCTAGCACCGAGCCCTGTGGTACTCCAGCTTTGATGGTGCGTTTTGTGGACCTCGCAGTGTCCACTTTGACGCAAAATGTGCGGTTGGCTAGGTAGCTCTTCAGGAGCTTAACGACATGGCCAGGGAATCCTAGCGTGTACAATTTGTACAGTAGTCCAGTGTGCCACACACTGTCGAAGGCCTTGGCTACGTCTAGTAGCACTAGTCCACAGAAGCCTTTCCGGTTAAAGGCTTCTGTTGCGGCTTCGACCACTCGCATGAGTTGTTGGGGTGCTGAGTGTTGGTTGCGAAATCCGAACTGGAAGTTGGGGAGCATGTTCTCTCTCCTTATGTGCCTGTCTATGTGCACTAGGAAGAGGCGCTCGTACAGCTTACTCAGTGTTGGGAGTAGGCTTATGGGGCGATGGTGCTGGGGAAAGATGGGATCTTTTCCAGGCTTAGCGATCGCGACCACTTCCGCGTGTTTCCACTGTTTAGGGAATTTTTGTGATCGCGTGATTTCGTTAAACGTTTCTGTCAATTTTTCTATCGCTAGCTGGGGCAGGTGCTTAAGCAGTTCATTGGTGAGGAGATCGTGACCTGGGGCTTTCTTGTTGGGCAGCGATTTGATGGCTTTCGCTACCTCCTCCGTGGAGAAGGCAGGTGGATCTTCATCGACGTCGTCATCCGCTGCCAGAAATGCGGTTAGTTGTCTGCGGACCATTCTTTCGTGTTCGTGATCCTGCGCCTCTGCTGGTGTGAACTGTTTCTCGAAGACGTCGGCGAGTGCGTTGGCTTTATCTTGGGCGCTGAACACTAGTCCTCTCTCGCCGTGCAGAGGCGGCATTCTTGCGCGTCTTTTAGTGAACTGCTTGGTGGCTTGCCAGAGGCTGTTATCCTGCACTTTGAGAGCTGTAAGGCGGTTTGACCATTGCTGGTTTCTGTGCTCAGTGAGCGCTACCTTAAGTTCTCTCTGTAGCCTATTGAGCATCTTCCTGGTGTCCGGATTTCGCGTAAGTTTCCATTCCTTCGCGGTCCTGTTTTTGTGCCTAATCTGGGCAAGCAGCTGGGGTGGCAGTCGCTGTGTTTGGGGAGGGGCCGGAGGTAGTTCAGGTGTTGCGCCCTGTGCTGCTTGCAGGACCGTGTCAGTGAAAGTGCTCAGCGTTTGTTCTGTATCCTCTGTCGGGAGCGGGATGTTAGTAAGTTCTTCCATAACTTGTGTTTTGAATCTTTCCCAGTCGATGCGTTTGTACGAGATTGAGCGCTGGTTGTGCGGTAGCCAACCGCCCATGTCAATCTCGAATGTGACAGGATTGTGATCTGACGACATTCTATTCAGTGAATGCGCCGTCACAAATCCTGGGAGACCTTTAGTGATTGCTACGTCGATTACATCCGGGTTGTTTCCGTTTCTGGGAAAGTGTGTGGGCTCCTCAGGGGCCCACACGTGCATGTGGTGGATGCGCGCGATGCTTTTCAATTGTCGGCCGGCTTGGTTCGTCCTCCTGGAGTTCCAGTCGGAGTGCTTGGAGTTAAGGTCTCCTCCAAGTATCAGCTTGCCTCCAATTTGTCCTAATTTGACGATATCGTCTTCAACTAACCTGTGGTTTTTGGGTTGTCGATATGCTGACACCACAGTTACCGGTCCTGTGGATGTCTGTACCTCTAGTGCTATTGTTTCCAACTGCGTCATTTCTGGTGTGTGAATCTGGTGGTGCGGAATCCCCCTTCTTATATAGATTGCTACCCCGCCCCCTGCAGTTGGTCGGTCTCGTCTGTAGCAGAGGTAGTTTGGTGCAGGAACTCTGATTCCCGGTTTCAGGTTGGTCTCCTGCACCATGCATATGTCTATTTCTTCTTCCGCCAGGAATTGTCTAAACTCTAGACCCTGGGGGAAGAGGCTCATGGCGTTAAACGTGCACAGTTTAAAACCCTGAATTGCTGGCCTAGCCATGTTGCGGTGCTGTATCACTGGTTGTCGCAGTGGTCTGCGAGGTCCTAACTGCCGATGAGATGTCGGCGGAGAGCTGGTCAAATTTCCTTGTCATGGTGTGCATCAGCTTGTCCATGAGCTTGATGACTTCTGTCAGGGCTTGGGAGAAGTGGTGTATGGGTGTGTTGCTTGTTTGTGTTGTTGTTGCTGCTGGGTTTGTGTATTCTGTTGTGGGGGTCTGTGCGGGTGATACTGCCCTTGCGTAGGTGCGTGTGTCGTCCTGTGACCGTGTACTTGGGTTGGAAGTTTGCGTGTTTGTGTTGTCTTCTTTTTCTTTGTTTCGTGGTTTTGTTTTTGTCTCTTCTGTTTGCGTTTTTTGTGTGGTGCTGGTTGTTTTGTTAGTGTTGTTTCGTGTTGGTGCTTGGTAGGTGTTTTTGTTGTTTGTGATCTGCCCTGTTTGTCGGGCCTTGGCCCTCTTGTGTGCTGGACAGCCTTGGTAACTGGCTGTGTGGGCGCCGCTGCAGTTTGCGCATTTTGGCTTGTCTTGGGGCGTCATTCGGCACTCCCTGGACGCGTGGTTGCCTGCGCACCGCACGCAGCGTGGTGGCATTTCGCAGTGGTAATTGACATGCCCAATGATTTGGCAATTGAAGCACTGAGGTGCCCTTGATCTCTGTTTTAGTGTTTCCGCGGTTATTCCAAGGCCCATTAGTCGGGTTTCCTGGAACAACTTCCGGTGCTGTGGGGTGTCGGTTAGTGTGGCACAGTAGAGCGGGTCTCGGTTGTTTGAGCCCTGTTTGCGCACCGATCTTACGTCGTACCCTTTGGCCGTTATGGCTTCTTTGATATCGACGGGATCGGTGCGTGTTGGGAAGCCTCTCAGAACGACTTTCAGGGTCTTCTGTGCGCCTGTCGGGTACGTGTAGTGTGCTATTTTGTGTGTTTTTAGAGTGTTCTTGATGGTGGTGTAGTCGTCTAGTGTTTTTAACGTGATTTTAATCTTATCTCCGCCGGCGGATTTCGCGTGGAAGCGCTCGTCGCCTATGGCGGCGGTGATAAGATCGTACATCTGTTTGTAGGTGTCAGGAAATGTGGCTACTATGGGTGGCAGTTTTTCGTACTTTGGGGTTTGTGTGTTTTGTTGTGTCTGTGGTGGTGGTGCTTGTGATTCCGCGTCTTCATCGAGCGCGGCGAATTTATTTTGTGTGGCGCATGCAGTGCCGGCCGAGGTTGGTGATGGCGTGGCCTTGGCCGTGCGCCGCGCCAGCTCGAAGGTCCCGTTATCTTCCGGTTCCTCGGCTGTGGCGGGCGAACTCTCTGATGCAGCGCTGGGGCTTGTGTGTGTCGGCTCTGGGCTCTGGGGCGAGTCCGCGGCCGGAGTGTCGTGTATGGTGTTATGTGTTTGGGAGGACGTGTCAGCTTTCGATTCGTCATTTGCAGTCTCGTCTGTCACTAGAGCGTCTGCGGGAGGCGCGTCTGTCGCAGTCGAGCCCGCTCTTGGTCCGTCTTTTGCAGTCCCGTCTGTCAGTAATGCGTCTACGGAAGGCTCGTCTGCCGCAGTCGCTTCCCTCGCAGGTATGTTGCTTGGGCCTGGAGTGGCTGTCCCTGCAGCTGTGACCGCCCTATCTGTGTCTGTCTGCGTGTGGAAAACTAGAGAGGGAAGCTCGGGCGCCCCTGCTTTGCGCTTTGGTGACTTGGCGCGTTTCCTTTTCTCCCTGACTAGCAGTTTTGCTGTCGGCTTTGGGAGTATTTTCCTTTCTGCCTTCCTCTCTATTTCCCTATTGTATTTTGTTTCTTGTCTTGCCCGTTCCCTTCGCTGTTCTTCTCTCCTCCGTTCCCTACGTTTTTCCGTTCTAATAACCCGCTGCATCAGCCTCCTCTCCTCCTCAGGGTCGAGGTGTGGGAGAACATTCTGAATCAGCGGGCTACTGAGTATCGTGCCTAGTCCTCTCCGGTTGATCCTTTCTACACTGAAACCCGTCCCCTCTCTCGCCACGTGGATCTCCACCGAATCCTCCATGTCCGTGCGCAGGGTGGGGGCGGCAAAGTCAAAGGCTGCCAAGGGATTGCTGAGCGCGGCCTTTGTTGTCACCGTTACACGTTTCCGGCCAACACTCAGCCCTAACGCCTGACGTGCGCGGGTATACTGGCCGGCGAGCAGGTCCTGGCGGATCTGGTCGTCTTCCAGGCCCTGACACGTAAATGCCCTACCTCTCGGGGGGGCAGGGAGATTCCCCGCGGCAGCTGGGGCGCCCGAGCCGGGCGGCAAAGCGGCCCGCGGCAACAAGGAGACGCGCCTCGCGTCGCGGCAGTAATAACTGCAGCGACTCCCAAGGCGCTGCTCCAACTCACCAAACACAACGTCAATTTGCCCAACGGCTCCCGCTGACGCTAAAAAGCTCAGGGTGCCGCCTTGCACGATTCTAAAAGAACCCGCTGGCCCTACAAGGCCCGTTTGTATCCTAACAAGAACACAACCGGGACACTTCTCACTCGGGGCTACACTGGAATTCACCAAATGCCCCCGCAGTGTTCCTCGCAAGCGAGGTTCCTGAGGCTTCACAGTCAGCGCGGTCGGTGGAACTAGCGCAGCCTAACGCGCGTGTGCTCTCACCGGCTGCTGCTCAGCGTATGGCGGCGGCGGGACTAGGGTGGGGGTCCCTTTATGGGCTCGGGTGCGGCGGCCGGTTGCGCGCGCGCCCCATTGGTCGGCGGCCGCAACAGGGCGAGCTGGTAAAGGTGGGGTGTTGCGGTAGCGGCGGGTGCCACTGTGTGGGGAGACGCTGACTAGAGCGGAGCGCTTGCTGCTTGCTGTTGTACGTTCGAGATGCCGCCCAAGACTAGCGGGAAGGCCGCCAAGAAGGCTGGCAAGGCGCAGAAGAACATTTCGAAGGGCGACAAGAAGAAGAAGCGCAAGAGGAAGGAGAGCTATGCCATCTACATCTACAAGGTGCTGAAGCAGGTGCACCCCGACACGGGCATCTCGTCGAAGGCGATGAGCATCATGAACAGCTTCGTGAACGACATTTTCGAGCGCATTGCGGCCGAGGCGTCTCGCCTGGCGCACTACAACAAGCGCTCGACCATCACGTCCCGCGAGATCCAGACGGCTGTGCGGCTCTTGCTGCCTGGCGAGCTGGCCAAGCACGCCGTGAGCGAGGGCACGAAGGCGGTGACCAAGTACACGAGCTCCAAGTGAGGGGGTTAAGGCTCTAGGGAGCTCCCCTCCGTTGCGAGAGCGGCAAAACGGCCCTTTTCAGGGCCACCAAATTGCCTTTGCGGGAAGAGCGGAATTGTTGTTTGTGTGAGGCGGCGCATAGCTACCCGGTTTGGTTGGTTGCGAAGCAGCTGGTGGTGGTGGTTATGCGTGCTCGCGAGTCTTGGCGTGGTTGGTTGGTTGGTTGGTTGTTTGTTTGTCGACACCATAGACAGGAGGTGTTGTCTGTGTCGCTGATTCCTTTCCTTTCTTTGTCTCTGTCTGCCCGGTTAGTCACGTGACTGCAATTGAAACCCCTCGCGACTGTTGGATGTCACCGTTAGGGCCGTCGGCGGGTTTGTTTGTTGTCACATCATACATACATGATGGCGAGGGTGAAATGTTGTGTTGCCGTCTTACTATTCCCTTTGCTGTACGGCGTGGAGGTGTGTTGGTGACGTTTTAAAAAAAAAAATGGACGTGTCTTTACTAGTCATTAAGAAGACGCAAGAATTGTACGGGCGGGTGGGGTAGGCGACACGCACGGTGGTGTACCCATTTATTTGGCCCTTGATTTTGATAGCCGTTTCTGCAGTTGATTTGAATGATTGATTGTTGTGCGCACGCACGCCGGTGTCGTCATTCAAGGTGCACGTGTGTTCGGTTCAGTGACGGTAGACGACGACGGCCGTTGTTTGTTGTTATGGGCGTACACGCGGTTGTCTGTGTCCCCCGGTGAAATGGCCGGTTTGTCGGTGATGTGATGTGATCCGATCCGGCGGCCCTGAGTAGCTGTCTATGGGCATCATGGCAACGTGTCGGTCTGAACACCCGTCTCACTGTGGCACCGTCGGCGCTGCGAACGGTGACGAAAGGCTGACTGTGATCGGTCGGATGTCATGTCTTGTCTGGGCAGAACGTGTGGAATGAGCCAAAAAAAAAAACTGTGGGGACGGAAACAATGGTGGAGGAGGGGAACGAAAATAATAAAACGAAACGAAACGAAGAAAAAGAAGAAGGAGAAGCAATCACCGGAAAACGAGACAGGGGAAAAACGGAGAGGCGCTGTCTAGAGCAACGGAACGTTCCCGTGCATTGCAGCCGCACTGACATGCGTTTACGGCGCGGCTGCAAGTGTCGGCCGTGGTGACGGCTGAATTGCATTGCCTTCCCGGATGCAACGTTCGCCCGATATGGCTCGGAGGAAGAATCTATGAGAGAGTGCCTTGCCCTTGCCGTTTCGTGTGCGGTGTAGCGAATGATGTGTGTGTGTGTGTGTGTGTGTGTGTGTGTGTGTGTAGTGGGGAATGGATGGTCGATAGCTGCCGTCACGGTCGAGATAACGCAGTCAAAGGTGTCGCGAAAAAGTGTGTTAGCCGTGGTTGGTTTGTGTGTTTGTTTTGTTTGTAAAGAGAAGGGACGAGAGAAAGAAGGTAGGTGGAGAGTGCGTTGCGTGTTGCGAACTGCGTCCGTGAATACGGCAGTATTTGGTGGTGGGCGTGCCCTTGCAGGTGGCCCGGAAGGCGTGTTCGTTTCGCGGTAGTGTGGACGGGTGAGGGGCACGCGTAACGCTGCGCTGCTGGCATATTCGGGAGATGGGAGGGGGCGAAAGGAGAAAGGAGACGCGGAGGGCGCGTGTGGGTGGTTCGCGCTGCGCTCGGCGGTTGTGTTTGTTTGTGCAACAAATGTGTTGCCGGGAGGGGGACCGTTGTTGTGGTGGTTGCGGTTGTAGCCTCCGACGCGGCTGGCAGTGAACAACGTGAGACGACGGATGCGTGGCTGGGGCGGCGCATGTCGCCGGTGCCATGCCTTTAGAGCCGCGTGGTCGGGGTGTGCGCACCGCGTGTCGTGTTGCGAGACATCACATGTGCTGCTGCGCACCGGTGGCGTGGCGTGGCGTGGCGTGGGGGCGAGGAGAGCGAGCCGCGCCAGTACCGCGCGGTGTGCTTGTGCGCCGGAGAATGGCACACTGCGCCTGCCCGTTGAGGAGGCTGATGGCCGTGGTGTGGTGGAAATGGAGCGCGTCGGACGTGTACCAATGAGAAAGAGAAACAAAGCAAGCAACCACGAACGAAAGGTGGAGGGAGGCATTGTGTCACATGTGGCGGTGGGGAAAAACGAAAAAAAAAACAAAAAACAAAAAACAAAACAAACAAAGACGTTAAGAAAGAGGAGAAACAACAAAGACAATGAGTCGTGCGTTCGCGAGGGGGGTGGGTGTGCGTGCGTAACGCCGGTACGCGCAGTGCGGAGCCCAACGGCTGTGTCGTCGGCCGAATGGGTGCGGGAATAGAGGCCGCGTCGGCACGGAGAAGGAAGCAAGAAGGAAGGACGCACGCGCGCTGCGGCGTTGGCGCGGTTTGCGGCTGGCGCCTTTGGTGGCAACGGCCAGGACAAGCAGCGGTGTATGGTGTTGTGCGGGGCGGACAGGGGCGGCGGTGGTGGACGGGGAGGAGGCGGTGGCGTGTGTGGTACGGCGAAAACGGGACGGACGGCCGGCGGATGTTGAGAGGCGCCGCCCGCGCACGCACGCAGACACACAGAAGGGAAGAGCGAGAAAGGAACAAATGGAGGGGGCGAATGTGGAGGTGCGGGGAGGGGGAGGCGGTGGTGTTTGTGGGCATGTGGTGGGAGAGAAGGGCGGGGGCGGAAGGACAGAGGCGCGAGGCGACAGCCTGTGCTTGTTGCTTGCTTGCGTCTTTTTGTTTTTTTATTTTGTTTTTATCCTTTGGTCGCCTTGGAGCCTGTCGGTCCCGTCCGTGTGTGGCCACGCTGTGGGTGCGTGTATGTTTGTACGTTTCGTTTTTTGTCTTCTTCTGCAGCAGAGGCGGCCAGCAAATGAGTGCGGTTGGATGGATGGGCGGCCACGGCACGGCACCGCACCTGTGCCCAAGGAGGAGACGCTGGCGGCGGGCCACCCTCGGATGCGGCCGGCCGGGGCTGTGTGCGCCGCTGCAACAACAACGAGTAAACAAGACGAAGACGAAGCGGATGGCTGGTGAGTGCATTTCGGCGGTAGACGAGGCAGTGTGTGATGTGGCGTTGTGACGGGGGGGTTTGCTCACGCGGCCTCGTTGTGTTGATGCGCAGGAAGACGAGATGCGGGCAGACGCGTACAGAGAGACGAGCCCGGTCTGCAGCAGGATGTGCGGCGCGCCGAGTGCAGAGCAGCGCGCGCCGGCTGGGCTGGGTTCGGCTGGGCCCGCCCGGCGGCGGGCCGCGCTGTTGTCGCGGACGTGAGCGCCCCCTGGCGGGTGGTCGGAGGCGGCGCGGTGGACGTGTGGCTGGTTGGCAGTGCACATTGCGAGTGGCTGGCTGGCTGGCTGGCTGGCTGGCTGGCGGGCGGGCGGTCGGTCGGCGGCGGCGGCGAGAAGAGAGAGGAGGTATGTGTTGCGGGCGCCTTTGCTGCGCTGCGTCGTTGCGTGCCTGGGCGTGCGCCTGTCGACTGTGTGTGACTGTGTTGGGCGTTGTGCCACCCACGTACGTGTGCTCGGCCGAAGGCAGGCGTCGGAAAGAAGAGGGCGAAGGGCAGGAAAGTGGGTCGGTGTGCGTGCGTAGCCCGTGATGTGATGATGTCACGTCACGTCATGTGTTTGCGAAGCGGCTGCCGAGAGGTGTGTGGTAGCGAGCGGGAATGTGCGTTTGGTGGTTGCGGCGTGAGGTGAGGGTGGGAGAATATTGGGGCGGGCGGGCGGGCGGGCGGGCCGTTGTTGGTGGTTCCTCCTGTGGTTGTTTGTGCAGCTTTGATGGCAACGTGGAAGGACGCCGGTTTCGTGCCTTGCGTGTGGTTGTCGACGGTGACTGGTTGGGGTGTGCGCCGATGCACGTGCCATGTCGTTAGTATGTTTGGGTCGTGAGTGTTGTTTTTGGCTGTGTTGTTGTGTACGGGAAGGGGGGGGAGAGGAGGAGGCGGGTGGATAGTGCGTGCAGTAGTGTCGTTGCGACGGGCGCGTCGGGTGGAGCTGTGCGTAGTGGCGGAAAGGTGTAGGTTGCGGGAAGCGAGCCCGTCGTGTGTCGTGTCGTGTCGTTGACGGGGTCGCGTGCGTGCGTTGTGAAATCGAGTGTGGCGGGAAAGGAGCAGTGTGCCGCTGGCGTCGTGGCCGTTAGCAGAGGCTGTGCTTGTCCGTTTGTTACCTGTTGGACGCTTGGTGCGAGTTGTTTGCTGCTGTTGTTGTTGTCATCGTTGTCGTTGTCGCCCCCGTCTCGCGGGTTGTTTTTGTTTGTCGGCTGTGCTGTGTCGGCGAGCTGTTTTGCGGTGCGTGAATGTGTTGGTGCAAAAGTGGCGGCGTTATGGCTGCGCCCGCGACGAGCCGCGGGCGCGCCATTGATGATGTTCAAACACAGAGCGGCTGTGTGCAATGGGAGGCCTGCGTACGGGTAGCGGTGTTGTCGTACGTGCATCCGGCCCGGTGCGGAAAGCGCCGTTGCCGTTTGCCCCTTAGTTGCCAGCCATGTCGCGTGAGCGGCGGGTTGCCTCTGGTCGACGTGGTGCTCGGGTTTGTGGTTGTTGGTGCCCTTTGGCCGGTGGGTGGTGTTTAATTTTGTTTTTGTGTGTGTGTGTGTTTTATATCTGCCTCCTGCTCGGTCGTGCGGCGGTTTGGTCGACGTCGTCTGTAGTTTTTGCGGCTTGCCGACGACCGACCGACACACCTTTGAAACCTACGTGTGGCGCCCGAAGGTGAACGTAACCTGACCGCGGACCTCTCGGCGCCTTAACCTAACCTAACCTCTAACCTAAGATGTCCGGCCGTAAAGGTAGGTGCGGCCACCTGACGCCTCACGTCCGAACGCTTAACCTAACTTTGACGCTTAACCTAACTGTAACCCTTAACCTAACCCACGTCCACCTAACCTAACCTAACCTCACCTTAGGGTGGTGTACACCGCGAATGCCTTAGGGCATGTTATGTTATATAGTCTTAGGTGGAGTCCACTATACGCAACAAGCGGCTACACGGGTAGCAGGGGTTGTGTGGCGTGGGCTGGGCGGTTCTGTTTAGGTTGGATGGCCCTTGGGCAAGTACGGAAAGGGCAACGGGCGCGGGGCAAGGTCAGGACATGCGGGGACCCAAGCGGCAATCGGTATTGTAATTGTCAACTGTCGAAGCTCTGCGTTGGTAAAGTACCGGAACGTCAAGCGCTGATAGAAAGCGCCGAAGCTGCAATCGTTATAGGTACAGACGGTGCTTTAGAAAGGATAGCGTGCATGCAACCGGTGGTGGAGTGGTTCGTCGCTGTTAGTAGTAGTTTATCCTGTGTAGTGAAGTAGAAGTGGTGGACGGTTCCTGTGAACTATTGTGGGTGGAGGGTACACTCAACAGCCGAGCTAGGTTGATAATTGGCTCCTTTTACCGACCTCGCGACTCAGCAGCATTAGTGGCCGAACAAGTGAGAGAAAATGTGGACATACATTTTCCTTTCCTCAGCGTGTTACAGTCTTAGGTGGAGATTTCAATGTGCCAGATGTTCAGGACGGGTGGTAGGGACAGAGCATCGAGTGACAGTATACCGAGTGCACCATCCGAACGAAAATTACCGCGAGCAATTAAACAGAGAGAGAACCGACTCGTGGAGATAACATCGTGGACCTACCGATGACAAACAGACCCCGAACTTGTCGACTCTGTATGTGCAGAACAGGGACCCAGTGATCAAGAGGCCGTTGCAGCATCGCTGAATATGGACGTTAATAGGAATATACACAAAAAAGGGAGGAAGGTTTATCTGTTTAGCAAGAGTAATAGAAGGCAGATTTGAGACTAGCAGACAGATGAAAACGCAAATGTCTGCTCCGACACTGACAATGTTGAGTGTTTATGGAGAAAGTGCAAGGCAATCGTAAAACGCGTCTTAGACAGGTACGTGCCGAGTAAAACTGTGAGGGATGGGAAAAACCCACCGCGGTACAACAACCAAAGTTTAGGAAACTATAGCGAAAGCAAGGAGAGCTTCACTCAAAGTTGAAACGCAGCCAAAACCTCTCAGACAAACAGACGCTAAACGATGTCCAAAGTTAGCGTAAGGAGGGCTATGCGTGAAGCGTCCGGTGAATGCGAAAGTAAAATTCCATGTACCGACGTGACAGGAAATCAAATCAAATCCTAGGACGTTGTGGTCGTACGTTGAATCAGTAGTAAGCGGCTCGAAACGGCATATCCAGACACTCCGGGATGATGATGGCATTGAAACAGAGGATGACACGCGTAAAGCTGTGAAATACTAAACACCTGTTTCCAAAGCTGTTTCACGGAGGACGACCGCACTGCAGTTCCTTCTCGCACAAACGAAAAAATGGCTGACATCGAAATAAGTGTCCAAGGAGGAATAGAAAAGCAACTGGAATCACTCAACAGAGGAAAGTCCACTGGACCTGACGGGATACCAATTCGATTCTACCTACACAGAGTACGCGACAGAACCTCCTAACAGCCGTGTACCGCAAGTCTCTAGAGGAACGGAGGGTTCCAAATGATTGGAAAAGAGCACAGGCAGTCCCGGGCTTGAAGAAGGGTCGTCGAGCAGATGCGCAAAACTATAGGCCCTATATCTGTGACGTCGATCGGTTGTAGAATGTGAGAACATGTTTTATGCTCGAGTAGTAGCATGTCGTTTTTTGGAAACCCAGTGTCTACTATGTAGGAATCAACATGGATTCCGGAAACAGCGATCGTGTGAGACCCAACGCGCTTTATTTGTTCATGGGACCCAGAAAATATTAGATACAGGCTCCCAGGTAGATGCCATTTTGGTTGACATCCGGAAGGAGGGCGTTCGATACAGTTCCGCACTGTCGCCTGATAAACAAAGTAAGTGTCTGCAGAATGTCGGACCAAGTGTGTGTGGCTGGACTGAAGAGATTGTAGCAAACAGAACACAGCATGTTGTGTTATCAATGGAGAGACGTCTACAGACGTTAAAGTAACCTCTGGCGTGCCACAGGGGAGTGTTATGGGACCCATTGCTCTTCACACACAATGTATATAAATGACCTAGTAGATAGTGTCGGACGTTGCATGCGTCTTTTCGCGGATGATGCTGTAGTATACAGAGAAGTTGCAGCGAAAAATGCAGGACGATCTGCAGCGGATAGGCACGTGGTGCAGGGAGTGGCAACTGTCCCTTAACATGTATTGCGAATAATATAGAAAGACGGACCCTTTATTGTATGATTGATTATATGATAGCGGGACAAACACTGGTAGCAGTTACGTCTGTAAAATATCTGGGAGTATGCGTGCGGAGTGATTGGGAGTGGGATGATCATCATATTAAAAAAAAAAAACAAAAAAAAAAAACAAACAAAAGTAATTGTTGGTAAGGCGGGTACCAGGTTGCGATTTATTGGGAGAATGCGTAGCAAATGTCGTCCATCAACAAAGGAGGAGGTGGCTTACAAAACACCCGTTCGTTCGACCTATACGTGCGTGTTGCCCATCAGTGTGGGATCCGTACCAGGTCGCGTTGACGGAGGCGACGGAGACGATCCAACGTTTCGTCGCAGGGTCATTTGGTAACCGTGATAGCGTTACGGAGATGTTTAACAAACCCAAGCGGCAGACTCTGCAATAGAGGCGCTCTGCATCGCGGTGTAGCTTGCTCGCCAGGTTTCGAGATATTGCGTTTCTGGATGGGGTATCGAATATATTGCGTATACCTCCCGAGGAGATCACGAATGGATGTGGTTAGAGAGATTCGAGCGCGCACGGAGGCGTTTTTTTTGCAGACTGTCGGTTCGTCCCGCGAACCATACGCGACTGGAACAGCAAAGGGAGGTAAATGACATTGGCACGTGAAGTGCCCTCCGCCACACACCGTTGGGTGGCTTGCGGAGTCTAAATGTTAGAGGTCGGCTGTCGGTGTGTGCTTTTGAAGGCAGATTCGGTGCGTCTGTAGTTGCGGATGGCGGTTAGCCACCCTCGCTTAAAGCGGCGAGGGGCGGCGGCGCCTCGGTTGGCCGGTGCCCATGTTGCGCAGGCGGCGCTCGTTTTTGTTTTGCGGCGGGCAATTTTGTGGGAAACGGGCGCGAATGTTGGCGGGCGAGGTGGCCCGACGGCCGCGGGCCGATCGGGAAACGGTGGGAGGGCGATGGGGCGGCGGAGGTGCGTTTGCACGGCCGTCATCGCCGCACGCCTCCGCTTGTGTGGCTGTGGCGGCGGCCGCGCTGGCCGGGCTGGCGCGGCGACGGTGCGCCAGTTTTGCCGAAGGTTTGGCCATTGTGGCGGGTCGTCGGCTGGGGCTGTGGGGGCGGCATTTGGGCGGGGGCGGCGATTCTCGGCGGGCCGAGCCAGGCTGTGGCGCGCGGTAGCTGCAGTTTGGCCGTGGTTTGCGGCGCTGCCGTGGCGACTGGTTGGCGACTGTGGTGTGGCCGTGTGTAGCCCCATCCTCGGTGGTTTGAATGGCGCGGGTGGTTGCGGCGCAGGTTTGGGGCTGGTCCGCACAGGCTGTCGGACGTTGGGCGGTAGCAAGCGCGGGAGGCGCGGCGCGGCGGCGCGCAGAGTGGCGGCCGCTCTCTCGGCCGTCCGCGCCCGCCCGCGACACTGGCTGGGCCTGGCGGCGCGGCGGCTATTCTCTGCCGTGCTTGCCGCCTTGCCGCTCTCTCTCGCTGTTCTGTTGTTGTGTGTACGCGCGTCGTCCGTCGAAATAATGGCAGATCAGGCGGCTACGAACGAGACTGCTGCGGCACCCGCCGCCACCGGCACGACGAAGAAGGCCAAGTCTGCGGCGTCTGCGAAGAAGCCGCGCGCCAAGCCTGCGCACCCGCGCACCTCTGAGATGGTGACGGCCGCCATCAAGAGTCTGAAGGAGCGCGGCGGCTCGTCGCTGCAGGCGATCAAGAAGTACATTGCCGCGCACTACAAGCTGGACGCGGAGAAGCTGGCGCCCTTTATCAAGAAGTACCTCAAGTCGGCCGTCGTGGCTGGCGAGCTGGTGCAGACGAAGGGGAAGGGCGCGTCCGGCTCTTTCAAGCTTGCCGGCGCCGGCGGCGGGGCGGCCGAGGGCGGCAAGGCTCGTGCCGGCGGTGCGAAGAAGAAGCGCGCCGCTCCGGCCAGCAAGGAGAAGAAGGGCGGCCGCGCGGCCGGCGCAAAGAAGGCTGGTGGCGTGAAGGCGGCGACCGGTCGGAAGGCGGGCGCCGCCAAGAAGGCGTCTGCGGCGTCGGCGGCTCCCGCGGGTGCGAAGAAGGCGGCTGCGGCCAAGCCGGCCAAGGCCAAGTCGCCGTCGAAGGCGAAGAAGGCCGCCAAGGTTCCGACGAAGAAGCCGAAGGCGCCGCGCCCGAAGAAGGCGACGACGCCGTCTAAGGCGAAGGCGTCGCCCAAGAAGAAGAAGTAAAGTAGTAAAGTTAAAGAAAGGCAAGGGAGAGGGGTTGGCGCTTGACGCCGTCGTCCCCCACCGCCCTCCCCCGCGTCGTCTTAGTGGCGCGCGATGGCACGGCTGCGGCTGTCGCGCGGCCCAAAACGGCCCTTCTCAGGGCCATCAAAGGACGTCGGGAAGGCGTTGATTGTCGTGCATGCGCCGGTGTGGTTGGTTGTGTGTGAGACCCTTGTGGGTACTGTTTGCGTGCCGTGGTGGTTGGATTGTGGTGCCGGTGGCGGTAGGCGGCGGCGCGCGGTAGCGGAGCGGTTGTGGCCGTTTGTTGGTCTTTTTATTTTATTTTATTTGTTTTTGTTGTAGTTGTTTTTTTTGCGGCGGCCGACGTTTGGTTGCTCATGTATGTTTCTGGAGACTCTAGTTTGTTTGTGTGTTTGCTTGCTTTGCGGATGTCGTGTCTTTTGTGTGTGTGTGTTGTGTCTCTCTCTCTCAAAGCGGCGGGGGGACGTGAGACGTGGAAGTGGCCGGCGGGAATTGGGAAGGCGCGGTGGCGTTGACGTTGTAGTGTAGCGTAGCGTGCGCGCGCCTCGGAGACGGCGGCGGCCAGCCACCCGTGGTGTGTGGTGACGTCGTCCGGCTGTTGTGTGTGTGTATTGTGAGGGATGGGAGTGACGTCGATTGTTGGCGAGAGCGGCTGTGGACGGGAGGGGAATTGGTTGTTGTTGTTTTGCGGGGCGGCAAGACCGACAAAAGTTTTGCTCGCGACGGAGAGATGTTAGTGGCCCTGAAAAGGGCCGTTTTTGTTGGGCGGGCGCGCGTGCGCGGCGCGGTTTCTAGGCGCGCTCGCCGCGGATGCGGCGCGCGAGCTGGATGTCCTTGGGCATGATGGTGACGCGCTTGGCGTGGATTGCGCACAGGTTGGTGTCTTCGAAGAGGCCGACGAGGTAGGCCTCGCTGGCCTCCTGCAGGGCCATGACTGCGGAGCTCTGGAAGCGCAGGTCGGTCTTGAAGTCCTGGGCGATCTCGCGCACTAGGCGCTGGAACGGCAGCTTGCGGATGAGCAGCTCTGTGCTCTTCTGGTAGCGCCTGATTTCCCGCAGGGCGACGGTGCCCGGCCTGTAGCGGTGGGGCTTCTTGACGCCGCCGGTGGCGGGCGCGCTCTTCCTCGCCGCCTTGGTGGCGAGCTGTTTGCGCGGCGCCTTTCCGCCGGTGGACTTGCGGGCCGTTTGCTTTGTGCGGGCCATAGCGGAAGAGCGGCGTGGAGGTGCGTGCGGTACACGAAGCGTCCGGTGCTGCCTTGACAACGGGCCCGCGCGGCCCCGCGCCGCGCTTATATGCCCTCGGTGCGCGTGGTGGGGGCCACAGCCGCAAAAGGCGCGGCCCCAGCCCACCAGGGGCGACAGCAAGCACCCCCAGACGCCACGAGCAAGCCGGCTGCCACAAACCAGTCACCAGCAGCCCAGCCAGGCCCCACACCACCCGCAACAAGCACCAAAGACTGCAGTCAGGGCCCACTGCGTCCCACCCCCAGTTCCCCACCCCAAACACTGCAGGCAAACGCACAGGTGGCCAGTCGCTCGGCACCTGCTGCACACATCCCACCGGTTCGGAATACTGCAACAGCCATTCCTGAGCCCCACAATAAACCCTGTTTGGAGACAACACAGCTAAATGCCCTCCTGCACTCGTTGACCTCAATGCTCCAGCAACTCCCAGTACTAGTGCAGGCAGTCACGGCGGCCCTCCAGGCCAGCACCGTCCCAGCCCCTCACCATGGATAACCCACACATACATGGGCTAACCGTCTGCGGATTCAACGCAAACGGCCTGGTAAGGCAACAAGGTGAGTTTCGCAACTTTCTGCAGGATGAAGCAGTTGATATATGTCTCGTTTGCGAAACCCACCTTAAGCCTGGAGTCCAAGTCAGGGCAGCCAATTACGCCTGCTACCGCTATGATAGGCCGACTGCCGGTGGCGGGACGGCCGTGTACGTCCGACGTGCACTGATGCACCATGCCACCCACCTCCCTGATCTAGTATCGGTGGAAGCCACAGCAGTCAACGTGTCCACCGCAATAGGACAGATAACTTTTGTTGCTGCCTATAAGCCCCCACGTGCCATTCTCGCAGATCAGGACATCGACGCGCTCCTGGCGGCTGGGGGGCGGGTTTTCATTGCGGGTGACTTCAACTCGAAGCACGCGGAGTGGAACTCCCGCCTCACAAATGCCAATGGCCGCCGTCTCCTCCGAGCTGCTCAGAGAAACGGCGCCTTAGTGCTGGGGCCATTCGAACATACCATCTTCCCAGGTCGCCAGGGTCTGCTGTCCGATGTGCTGGACATAGCGCTTCTCAAAGGTATAGGGCACCACATATCCGCATCGACGCGCTGTGCACTGTCATCAGATCACGTCCCAGTGATCTATGACGTGGACATCGTCGGCGCGGCTCTTCCGCCACGTCGCCCAAACTTCAGGCGCCTAAATCGAGAGCGCTATCAGGAGGAGGTCCTCCCCCTCCTGACAGACGCCCCAGACCCTGCCACGGTCGGCACGGACACTGCCCTGCGGTATCTCACAGAGAAACTAGTTCAGGCCGCCGAAGCAGCCTCACCGCCTCCGCCACAACATCCACCGGTTAACTCCCGTCGCCTCCCGCCCGAAATCAGGGAGACGATCAGGGAGAAAAACAGGCTCTTCCGAGAGTGGCAAATTACACGCCAACATCACACGAAGGCCCGGCTAAACCACATGCGCCGGGAGATCAAGGCTGCAGTCGAGGCCCACCGTAACAGGGAATGGGCGGCTCTGGTGGAAACTCTTGACCCTGCTGACGGCAACGCCTGGCGCGTCGCAAAATCATTTTTGAGACGCCGTAGGCGCGTCCCACCAATTCAGGTAGGCCAAGAGGTCTTCAGCCACCCCGATGAAAAGGCGAACGTGTTGGCCGACCACTTCGCGGCGTCTTTCACACCCATGGAAGACGTCGTGGACGCAGATCACGTTCGCCTGGTAGAAACACAGCTCCCCACCTTCCTGGCGGCCAGAGAAGACGGTGACGACATCGAACAGATATCAGTAGAAGAAGTAGCCTTGCAGCTACGGACAATCAGCCCGAAAAAGGCGGGAGGGGATGACGGCATCGTCGGCATCCTCCTGCGCGAACTCCCAGCAGAGGCATACCAGACGCTCGCTGACATTTTCAACACCGTCCTGCGCACGGGAATCTACCCTTCCGAGTGGAAACACGCGGAAGTGGTAGCAATCCCAAAGACAGACAAGGACCCCCGTCTGGCGGCCTCCTACCGCCCGATCAGCCTCCTGCCCATACTCTCGAAAGTATTCGAGCGCCTCTACGCCAAACGCCTCCTCAGACACGTGGAGGCAGAACATCTGCTTCCCGATGAACAGTTCGGTTTTCGTAGGGGCCACTCCACAGCACACCAACTCATGCGTGTCGTGGAGGAAGCCATGAGAGCCCTGGAGACCCGGGAATACCTTGGGGCGGTGTTCCTGGACGTCTCTAGGGCGTTCGACTCCGTGTGGCACGACGGCCTCGTGTACAAACTATTCGTGCACGGGGTCCCGACGTCGCACGGGGTGCTACTGAAGTCCTACCTCGGAAACCGGACCTTTCATGTGCGACTCGAGGAGGGAGTGTCTACCCAACGACCGATACAGGCTGGAGTGCCGCAGGGGTCCGTACTCGGCCCCCTGCTGTACTCCCTCTACACTGCAGATGCTCCGCGGGTAGCGCGGGTGTCGCTCGCATTATATGCTGACGACACTGCGCTGCTCGTCCGGAGCATGAACTTGCATGAAATGAGACGGCGTCTCCAGCTAGGGTGTGAGGCTTTAGGAAGCTGGTCCACGAAATGGAGGCTGAAATTTAACGCCGCCAAAAGCCAGGCAGTAATATTCACCAAAAGAGTGCTGCCACCTGACTTAGAGCCGGTGACGATCACGGGAGGCCCCATCCCGTGGTGTAAAACGGCCAAATATCTCGGGGTAACCCTAGACCAGCGGTTAACATGGCGTCCCCACATACAGGAGGTAAAGGGTAGAGCTGCAGGGCGTCTTCGTGTCCTGTACCCCCTACTCAACCCGACTTCGACGCTTCCCCCTCGCCACGGCATCACCCTATACCTGGTACTGGTTCGCCCGGTGCTGGAGTATGCTGCCGTGGTGTGGGGAAATGCGGCCGAAACCCACATTGTTGAACTCCAGAGGGTGCAGAACCGAGCACTTCGGCTCGCCCTCCGTCTACCCTGGCAATACCCAACTGCCCAGCTACACCAACAAACTGGTATACCTCTGCTGAGAGATCGCTTCCGACAAACAGCGAGACAGTTTTATGTAGAGGCCAACAGGTCTCAAAATAGGCTAATCCAGGCACTTGGCCACCAAACACACCACAGGCCGACCACACGTTGGCCCGACCTGTTACGAGCTTAAAAACTCGCAACAGCCAATGGATGCTACGCATCCGATAGGCCAGCCCAAATTAAGCCAGTTCCCTCCCGTACCATGTAAGTAAATATTAGCAGGAATAGCACCCGATGCTCACCCTGCCCCTTCACGAGCAAGGATTGCTCGCAAGTAAAGTGCGTGCGTGCGTGCGTAGCCGACTCGCTAGCGCCGGGTGAGGAGCTGGCGCTTGTGTTTTTTCGCTTGCTTGCTTTGAGGAGGAGGAAGGAAGAAGAATGACAGGCCGCGGCAAGGGAGGAAAGGGGCTGGGCAAGGGTGGCGCCAAGCGGCACCGCAAGGTGTTGCGCGACAACATCCAGGGCATCACGAAGCCCGCCATCCGCCGCCTGGCTCGCAGGGGCGGCGTGAAGCGCATCTCTGGTCTGATCTACGAGGAGACCCGCGGAGTGCTGAAGGTGTTCCTGGAGAACGTGATCCGCGACGCGGTGACGTACACTGAGCACGCCAAGCGCAAGACTGTGACGGCCATGGACGTGGTGTACGCCCTGAAGAGGCAGGGGCGCACCCTGTACGGTTTCGGCGGTTAGGCAGGCAGCCAGCCAGCCAGCCAGCCGGTGTGCTGTGCTGCGTTGTGGCCTTCCCGCGGCCGTGCCGTGCCCGTGCTTGGTGGGAGAGACGAAAACGGCCCTTTTCAGGGCCACCACACTGTTCGGAGATTGAAAAGTGCGAAAGAGTCTGTGTTGCCTGTGCGTGTTGTTGTTGTTGCTGCTGCTGCTGCTGCGCGTGCGTTAGTTTTTGAGTTTGACGCGATGGGCGCGGCTGAGTCCAGTGTGTGCGTGGTTTGTTGTTTGTTTGTGGCGTGGGCATAGGCGGGCGGGCCGGATCGATCGATCGATCGATCGATCGATCGGATCAGCTGTTTGGTTTTTTTTTTTTTGTCTGTGCCACGCGCGCCCCTTTAATTGAAACATTATAATGCTAACAATGATCATCACATTATCGGTGTATTGATGTCGTTGTCGTTTGGAACGCGACTCTGTGCGTGCGCGGAGGGGTGCAGAAACAAAAAAGACAAAAAGAGAGAAACGACAAAATGTGTGCGCGTTCGGCCACACGGGCTGTGGACAAGATGGCGGACGTGCGCCGGCGCTGGCTGTGCAATGTATGTATGTGGACGTGTTGTGTAAAGTGCGGCGAGCACGGACGACGGAAACTTTGCTTTGGACGTAGGTTTGTGTGGTGGCCCTGAAAAGGGCCGATTGTTGTGAGCCGAGCCGGCAAGGCAAAGGCAGGCGCGTTTGCGTGCAGGGAGCACGCAAGCGCAGCGCCGCGCTCTCTGTTTAGGCCTTCTTCTCGGTCTTCTTTGGCAGCAGGACGGCCTGGATGTTGGGCAGGACACCACCCTGTGCGATGGTGACGCCCGACAAGAGCTTGTTGAGCTCCTCGTCGTTGCGGATGGCGAGCTGCAGGTGGCGCGGGATGATGCGCGTCTTCTTGTTGTCGCGGGCCGCGTTTCCGGCCAGCTCGAGCACCTCAGCCGCGAGGTACTCCATGACGGCGGCGAGGTAGACGGGCGCCCCGGCGCCGACGCGCTCGGCGTAGTTTCCCTTGCGCAGGAGGCGGTGGATTCTGCCGACCGGGAACTGGAGCCCAGCCCTGCTTGAGCGGGACTTTGACTTGCCCTTGACTTTGCCTCCCTTTCCGCGTCCGGACATGGCGTTTGGCTAGTTGAAACACGTAACGTAACGGTGCGAGCCGCAGCGAGTCGAGCAGCGGAGTGCGTGGCGGCGGGACTAGGGTGGGGGTCCCTTTATGGGCTCGGGTGCGGCGGCCGGTTGCGCGCGCGCCCCATTGGTCGGCGGCCGCAACAGGGCGAGCTGGTAAAGGTGGGGTGTTGCGGTAGCGGCGGGTGCCACTGTGTGGGGAGACGCTGACTAGAGCGGAGCGCTTGCTGCTTGCTGTTGTACGTTCGAGATGCCGCCCAAGACTAGCGGGAAGGCCGCCAAGAAGGCTGGCAAGGCGCAGAAGAACATTTCGAAGGGCGACAAGAAGAAGAAGCGCAAGAGGAAGGAGAGCTATGCCATCTACATCTACAAGGTGCTGAAGCAGGTGCACCCCGACACGGGCATCTCGTCGAAGGCGATGAGCATCATGAACAGCTTCGTGAACGACATTTTCGAGCGCATTGCGGCCGAGGCGTCTCGCCTGGCGCACTACAACAAGCGCTCGACCATCACGTCCCGCGAGATCCAGACGGCTGTGCGGCTCTTGCTGCCTGGCGAGCTGGCCAAGCACGCCGTGAGCGAGGGCACGAAGGCGGTGACCAAGTACACGAGCTCCAAGTGAGGGGGTTAAGGCTCTAGGGAGCTCCCCTCCGTTGCGAGAGCGGCAAAACGGCCCTTTTCAGGGCCACCAAATTGCCTTTGCGGGAAGAGCGGAATTGTTGTTTGTGTGAGGCGGCGCATAGCTACCCGGTTTGGTTGGTTGCGAAGCAGCTGGTGGTGGTGGTTATGCGTGCTCGCGAGTCTTGGCGTGGTTGGTTGGTTGGTTGGTTGTTTGTTTGTCGACACCATAGACAGGAGGTGTTGTCTGTGTCGCTGATTCCTTTCCTTTCTTTGTCTCTGTCTGCCCGGTTAGTCACGTGACTGCAATTGAAACCCCTCGCGACTGTTGGATGTCACCGTTAGGGCCGTCGGCGGGTTTGTTTGTTGTCACATCATACATACATGATGGCGAGGGTGAAATGTTGTGTTGCCGTCTTACTATTCCCTTTGCTGTACGGCGTGGAGGTGTGTTGGTGACGTTTTAAAAAAAAAAAATGGACGTGTCTTTACTAGTCATTAAGAAGACGCAAGAATTGTACGGGCGGGTGGGGTAGGCGACACGCACGGTGGTGTACCCATTTATTTGGCCCTTGATTTTGATAGCCGTTTCTGCAGTTGATTTGAATGATTGATTGTTGTGCGCACGCACGCCGGTGTCGTCATTCAAGGTGCACGTGTGTTCGGTTCAGTGACGGTAGACGACGACGGCCGTTGTTTGTTGTTATGGGCGTACACGCGGTTGTCTGTGTCCCCCGGTGAAATGGCCGGTTTGTCGGTGATGTGATGTGATCCGATCCGGCGGCCCTGAGTAGCTGTCTATGGGCATCATGGCAACGTGTCGGTCTGAACACCCGTCTCACTGTGGCACCGTCGGCGCTGCGAACGGTGACGAAAGGCTGACTGTGATCGGTCGGATGTCATGTCTTGTCTGGGCAGAACGTGTGGAATGAGCCAAAAAAAAAAACTGTGGGGACGGAAACAATGGTGGAGGAGGGGAACGAAAATAATAAAACGAAACGAAACGAAGAAAAAGAAGAAGGAGAAGCAATCACCGGAAAACGAGACAGGGGAAAAACGGAGAGGCGCTGTCTAGAGCAACGGAACGTTCCCGTGCATTGCAGCCGCACTGACATGCGTTTACGGCGCGGCTGCAAGTGTCGGCCGTGGTGACGGCTGAATTGCATTGCCTTCCCGGATGCAACGTTCGCCCGATATGGCTCGGAGGAAGAATCTATGAGAGAGTGCCTTGCCCTTGCCGTTTCGTGTGCGGTGTAGCGAATGATGTGTGTGTGTGTGTGTGTGTGTGTGTGTGTGTGTGTAGTGGGGAATGGATGGTCGATAGCTGCCGTCACGGTCGAGATAACGCAGTCAAAGGTGTCGCGAAAAAGTGTGTTAGCCGTGGTTGGTTTGTGTGTTTGTTTTGTTTGTAAAGAGAAGGGACGAGAGAAAGAAGGTAGGTGGAGAGTGCGTTGCGTGTTGCGAACTGCGTCCGTGAATACGGCAGTATTTGGTGGTGGGCGTGCCCTTGCAGGTGGCCCGGAAGGCGTGTTCGTTTCGCGGTAGTGTGGACGGGTGAGGGGCACGCGTAACGCTGCGCTGCTGGCATATTCGGGAGATGGGAGGGGGCGAAAGGAGAAAGGAGACGCGGAGGGCGCGTGTGGGTGGTTCGCGCTGCGCTCGGCGGTTGTGTTTGTTTGTGCAACAAATGTGTTGCCGGGAGGGGGACCGTTGTTGTGGTGGTTGCGGTTGTAGCCTCCGACGCGGCTGGCAGTGAACAACGTGAGACGACGGATGCGTGGCTGGGGCGGCGCATGTCGCCGGTGCCATGCCTTTAGAGCCGCGTGGTCGGGGTGTGCGCACCGCGTGTCGTGTTGCGAGACATCACATGTGCTGCTGCGCACCGGTGGCGTGGCGTGGCGTGGCGTGGGGGCGAGGAGAGCGAGCCGCGCCAGTACCGCGCGGTGTGCTTGTGCGCCGGAGAATGGCACACTGCGCCTGCCCGTTGAGGAGGCTGATGGCCGTGGTGTGGTGGAAATGGAGCGCGTCGGACGTGTACCAATGAGAAAGAGAAACAAAGCAAGCAACCACGAACGAAAGGTGGAGGGAGGCATTGTGTCACATGTGGCGGTGGGGAAAAACGAAAAAAAAAACAAAAAACAAAAAACAAAACAAACAAAGACGTTAAGAAAGAGGAGAAACAACAAAGACAATGAGTCGTGCGTTCGCGAGGGGGGTGGGTGTGCGTGCGTAACGCCGGTACGCGCAGTGCGGAGCCCAACGGCTGTGTCGTCGGCCGAATGGGTGCGGGAATAGAGGCCGCGTCGGCACGGAGAAGGAAGCAAGAAGGAAGGACGCACGCGCGCTGCGGCGTTGGCGCGGTTTGCGGCTGGCGCCTTTGGTGGCAACGGCCAGGACAAGCAGCGGTGTATGGTGTTGTGCGGGGCGGACAGGGGCGGCGGTGGTGGACGGGGAGGAGGCGGTGGCGTGTGTGGTACGGCGAAAACGGGACGGACGGCCGGCGGATGTTGAGAGGCGCCGCCCGCGCACGCACGCAGACACACAGAAGGGAAGAGCGAGAAAGGAACAAATGGAGGGGGCGAATGTGGAGGTGCGGGGAGGGGGAGGCGGTGGTGTTTGTGGGCATGTGGTGGGAGAGAAGGGCGGGGGCGGAAGGACAGAGGCGCGAGGCGACAGCCTGTGCTTGTTGCTTGCTTGCGTCTTTTTGTTTTTTTATTTTGTTTTTATCCTTTGGTCGCCTTGGAGCCTGTCGGTCCCGTCCGTGTGTGGCCACGCTGTGGGTGCGTGTATGTTTGTACGTTTCGTTTTTTGTCTTCTTCTGCAGCAGAGGCGGCCAGCAAATGAGTGCGGTTGGATGGATGGGCGGCCACGGCACGGCACCGCACCTGTGCCCAAGGAGGAGACGCTGGCGGCGGGCCACCCTCGGATGCGGCCGGCCGGGGCTGTGTGCGCCGCTGCAACAACAACGAGTAAACAAGACGAAGACGAAGCGGATGGCTGGTGAGTGCATTTCGGCGGTAGACGAGGCAGTGTGTGATGTGGCGTTGTGACGGGGGGGTTTGCTCACGCGGCCTCGTTGTGTTGATGCGCAGGAAGACGAGATGCGGGCAGACGCGTACAGAGAGACGAGCCCGGTCTGCAGCAGGATGTGCGGCGCGCCGAGTGCAGAGCAGCGCGCGCCGGCTGGGCTGGGTTCGGCTGGGCCCGCCCGGCGGCGGGCCGCGCTGTTGTCGCGGACGTGAGCGCCCCCTGGCGGGTGGTCGGAGGCGGCGCGGTGGACGTGTGGCTGGTTGGCAGTGCACATTGCGAGTGGCTGGCTGGCTGGCTGGCTGGCTGGCTGGCTGGCGGGCGGGCGGTCGGTCGGCGGCGGCGGCGAGAAGAGAGAGGAGGTATGTGTTGCGGGCGCCTTTGCTGCGCTGCGTCGTTGCGTGCCTGGGCGTGCGCCTGTCGACTGTGTGTGACTGTGTTGGGCGTTGTGCCACCCACGTACGTGTGCTCGGCCGAAGGCAGGCGTCGGAAAGAAGAGGGCGAAGGGCAGGAAAGTGGGTCGGTGTGCGTGCGTAGCCCGT
>NW_026046023.1:600000-814436 GCF_023898315.1 Schistocerca nitens
ATGCATCGGATCGGGTGTGAAGGCGCGTAGTTTAGCTGCCCACTGCTGGTTTCTGTGATCGATGAGTGCGGCCTTGATGTCACGTCGTAACTGGTTAATTTGTCTCTTGAGCTGCGGATTTCTTGTGAGTCGCCATTCTCGGCATAATCGGTTGCGCCGTCGTATTGAATCAAGAATGTGTTGCGGCAGTCCGGGCGTCGGTACATGCGGCGGCTTAGGTGGCGGCGTCGAGAGGTTTAGTGCTTCTGTGATGGTGTCGGTAAAGTCAGTAATTGATTGCTCCGTAATGTCGTCATCGTCTTGTAGTACGTCTATAGAAAATGTCACATGTTCACGGAATAAGTCCCAGTTAGTGCGACGGAGATTGAGACGGCCTGGGTGCTGTATTGGTGCGACGTGAAGGGTGAAAATGACGGGTAGATGATTGGAATTTAAGGCATGCACTACTTCTGCTGTCATAAACTGTGGAATTCCTTTTGTGATGGCGATGTCAATTATGTCAGGTCGGCCGCGTGATGGATAGCACGTCGGCTCGTCTGGGCCACAGACGTACGCGTTTGCTTCTTCCGTTGCCTGTAATAGGAGGCGGCCACTCATATTGGTTACGAGAGAATTCCAGGCGGCATGTTTTGAATTTAGGTCACCGGCAATAAAAAGTCGGCCTGGCGTTCTTAACAATTCTCTTGCGTCATCAATGTCAAGAATGTTACGTGGGCTGCGATAAACGGAGATGAATTTGATTGGCCCATTCTGTGTCTCGACAATGATAGTCGTCGCTTCGATGTGGCGCGTGATTGGTGGAGGCGCTTCATGATGCGTGATAGAACGACGAATGAAAATAGCGGTGCCGCCGCCGTGCGTCAATCTGTCCGTCCGATAGCACTTATAATTTGGAATATTTGATCGAATTCCGGGCTTCAGAAAGGTTTCATTCACAAGACAGATGTCTATGTTATAGTCCGTAATAAATTGTTGTAGCTCAAGCAAGTCATTTGTCAGATTGTCCGCGTTGTACGTCATTATACGTAAATTGTCAAGTCGTGGCAGTCTAGGCATGTTGCATAGTCACGTCATTAGCTGCTATTTGCGGTCTTCTGAGCGTCGCCTCAATGGTGGCAGCGATGGTTTGCGGCAGCTGCGCAAGTGCTCTACTCACCTCTGCTAGGGTAGATGCAATTTGCACAAGCAGCACCTGTAGGTCAGGTTGTTCCGTCCGCGGTGGCGGGGACGGCTGTCTCGGTTGTGGTCCATATGCCGGCGGCACAGTTTGGCGCTGCGACGCCGGAATCGACGCAGACGCACGCGGCTGGAGGCCCCGTTTCAGAGCTTCCGCTGCCGTAAGCTCTGCGCGCAACCTGTTGGCGCGGTGCTGCATCGGTGTGGGCCAGCTGCTCGGGTCCACAGTCGGCGGTGGTGGAGGCGGCGGCAGTCGTTGCCGGCGCGGAGATGGCTTCAGTGGTGGCAGTCCCCTAAATCTGCGGCTTGCTTCTTTGTGCTTGGGGCACGTTCGGTAGTTAGCGGGATGAGCCCCGCCACAGAGCCCGCACGTCGGCGCTTCTTCTCTTGACCGTGTGCACTCGCGGCTGTCATGTCCCGCGCCGCACTTGACGCACACTGGTGGCATGGTGCAGTAGCGGGCGACATGGTTAAATCCTTGGCATCGATAGCACTGAATATGGCCGCGTGATCTTCTCAGTCGCTCAACTATCACCGATAGGTCGTAGATTCTGGTGAGCTGGAATATGCCTCGGTGTTCCGGCATGTCTGGTAGTACCACAACTCGGTGTCCAGTCAGTTGGTTTGTGCCTGGCATCTTATGATGTTCTATGAGCGTGGCAACATATCCAAGGTCTTCTAGCTCCTCTTTGAGTTCAGAATGCGTCACACTTGATGGTACTCCTTTGATCAATGTTTTTATGGTCGGTGGACGGACCGCTGGCGTCGTGTACATTGGGATCCCTTGCTCCCCAAGCTTTCCCACGACGT
The DNA here is from genome assembly GCF_023898315.1 of Schistocerca nitens. Taxonomy (NCBI): domain Eukaryota; kingdom Metazoa; phylum Arthropoda; class Insecta; order Orthoptera; family Acrididae; genus Schistocerca; species Schistocerca nitens. Next base: position 601,987 of record NW_026046023.1, read on the forward strand.
TTACATAATCTTCAGTGGTGTTTAACAGTAGCTTCAACGTCTCTCCGCCCGTCTGCCGCACTGTAAAGGCCGCCTTGCAGGTGGTCTTGAGCCATGTGTGTAGCTGCTTGTATGACTCTTTATACCTCAAAGTTATTGGTGGAATTTTCTTCGGTCCGGTAGGTGGTATTGGTTGACCGTCTGCTTCAATATTATCGTTGTTTCCAGGATCTGCAGGCGTGCTTTGCCGCCGCTGTTCTTCATCTCGATGTCGCTGTTTCGCGACTAAATCATCAGTTGCCGTGTCCAGTGACACCCCCGTCCCTCTTAGGGGCTCATACCGGTTCGTCACATCAAGTTCTCTGGCCACTATGGGCTGCTGCTGCCGCGCCTGCTTTTTCCGCGGCGGGATCTGGAAGTCTGCTGCGGCTGTGCTTCCGTGTTCTTGACGGCCGTCAGTTGAGCGGCTACGCTCTCCTCTTCGATGGTTTTTCCCGTCTCTTGAGGCTACAGGAGTCTCAGCTGGTCCCTCCTCATCTGGTAGCGCCGGTGTAGTATCCATATCTTGGTCCATAGTCATCTCCGACGCGAGGGTACTAATACTTCCCCTCGCGCCGGGTCGAGTCATCATAGAAGTGCCGGCTGATGGCGGGGCGGTCGACGGAGCAAGCCCCGTCAAACCGCGGCCGGCCGGCACAGGCGTTCCTGGTGCATGAGCACCAGACTCACGAGCACGATATCGCACGTCTACACTCTCCGACATCACGATTACGAGTGGTAGCAAGCGCGGGAGGCGCGGCGCGGCGGCGCGCAGAGTGGCGGCCGCTCTCTCGGCCGTCCGCGCCCGCCCGCGACACTGGCTGGGCCTGGCGGCGCGGCGGCTATTCTCTGCCGTGCTCGCCGCTCTCTCGCTGTTCTGTTGTTGTGTGTACGCGCGTCGTCCGTCGAAATAATGGCAGATCAGGCGGCTACGAACGAGACTGCTGCGGCACCCGCCGCCACCGGCACGACGAAGAAGGCCAAGTCTGCGGCGTCTGCGAAGAAGCCGCGCGCCAAGCCTGCGCACCCGCGCACCTCTGAGATGGTGACGGCCGCCATCAAGAGTCTGAAGGAGCGCGGCGGCTCGTCGCTGCAGGCGATCAAGAAGTACATTGCCGCGCACTACAAGCTGGACGCGGAGAAGCTGGCGCCCTTTATCAAGAAGTACCTCAAGTCGGCCGTCGTGGCTGGCGAGCTGGTGCAGACGAAGGGGAAGGGCGCGTCCGGCTCTTTCAAGCTTGCCGGCGGCGGGGCGGCCGAGGGCGGCAAGGCCCGTGCCGGCGGTGCGAAGAAGAAGCGCGCCGCTCCGGCCAGCAAGGAGAAGAAGGGCGGCCGGCGCAAAGAAGGCTGGTGGCGTGAAGGCGGCGACCGGTCGGAAGGCGGGCGCCGCCAAGAAGGCGTCTGCGGCGTCGGCGGCTCCCGCGGGTGCGAAGAAGGCGGCTGCGGCCAAGCCGGCCAAGGCCAAGTCGCCGTCGAAGGCGAAGAAGGCCGCCAAGGTTCCGACGAAGAAGCCGAAGGCGCCGCGCCCGAAGAAGGCGACGACGCCGTCTAAGGCGAAGGCGTCGCCCAAGAAGAAGAAGTAAAGTAGTAACGTTAAAGAAAGGCAAGGGAGAGGGGTTGGCGCTTGACGCCGTCGTCCCCCACCGCCCTCCCCCGCGTCGTCTTAGTGGCGCGCGATGGCACGGCTGCGGCTGTCGCGCGGCCCAAAACGGCCCTTCTCAGGGCCATCAAAGGACGTCGGGAAGGCGTTGATTGTCGTGCATGCGCCGGTGTGGTTGGTTGGTTGGTTGTGTGTGACCCTTGTGGGTACTGTTTGCGTGCCGTGGTGGTTGGATTGTGGTGCCGGTGGCGGTAGGCGGCGGCGCGCGGTAGCGGAGCGGTTGTGGCCGTTTGTTGGTCTTTTTATTTTATTTTATTTGTTTTTGTTGTTGTTGTAGTTGTTTTTTTTTTTTTTTTTTGCGGCGGCCGACGTTTGGTTGCTCATGTATGTTTCTGGAGACTCTTGTTTGTTTGTGTGTTTGCTTGCTTTGCGGATGTCGTGTCTTTTGTGTGTGTGTTGTGTCTCTCTCTGTCTCAAAGCGGCGGGGGGACGTGAGACGTGGAAGTGGCCGGCGGGAATTGGGAAGGCGCGGTGGCGTTGACGTTGTAGTGTAGCGTAGCGTGCGCGCGCCTCGGAGACGGCGGCGGCCAGCCACCCGTGGTGTGTGGTGACGTCGTCCGGCTGTTGTGTGTGTGTGTGTGTGTGTGTGTGTGTGTGTGTGTATTGTGAGGGATGGGAGTGACGTCGATTGTTGGCGAGAGCGGCTGTGGACGGGAGGGGAATTGGTTGTTGTTGTTTTGCGGGGCGGCAAGACCGACAAAAGTTTTGCTCGCGACGGAGAGATGTTAGTGGCCCTGAAAAGGGCCGTTTTTGTTGGGCGGGCGCGCGTGCGCGTGCGCGGCGCGGTTTCTAGGCGCGCTCGCCGCGGATGCGGCGCGCGAGCTGGATGTCCTTGGGCATGATGGTGACGCGCTTGGCGTGGATTGCGCACAGGTTGGTGTCTTCGAAGAGGCCGACGAGGTAGGCCTCGCTGGCCTCCTGCAGGGCCATGACTGCGGAGCTCTGGAAGCGCAGGTCGGTCTTGAAGTCCTGGGCGATCTCGCGCACTAGGCGCTGGAACGGCAGCTTGCGGATGAGCAGCTCTGTGCTCTTCTGGTAGCGCCTGATTTCCCGCAGGGCGACGGTGCCCGGCCTGTAGCGGTGGGGCTTCTTGACGCCGCCGGTGGCGGGCGCGCTCTTCCTCGCCGCCTTGGTGGCGAGCTGTTTGCGCGGCGCCTTTCCGCCGGTGGACTTGCGGGCCGTTTGCTTTGTGCGGGCCATAGCGGTTAGCGGCGTGGAGGTGCGTGCGGTACACGAAGCGTCCGGTGCTGCCTTGACAACGGGCCCGCGCGGCCCCGCGCCGCGCTTATATGCCCTCGGTGCGCGTGGTGGGGGGAGGGCGGGCCAGAGTCTATATAGGGGGGCGGCGGCAGAGAGCTCGCACCGACTCGTTCGGCGGACGCTGGAGACTGCGGACGGAGCGCACGGGCACGCTGTACACGTGGCAGCAGAAGAAGCCGGCGCGCACGCACCTCCACACGCAGGCGAAGATGGCTGGACGCAGGAAGGGCAGCAAGATTGCGGCCGCGATCGAACTCCTGGTCGATGCGATCGGGAAGGACCGCGGTCGCAGTCGCCGCCACAAGAAGAAGCAGCGCACTGAGCAGCAATGCTTCAAGTGCCAGAAGATGGGGCACATCGCCAAAGTGTGCAGGGGCACTCCAGCGTGTTTGAAGTGTGCCGAGGCACACGACACACGCGACTGCACCAAGCCTCGCGACGCGGCTGCCAAGTGCGTGAATTGCGGCGGTGCCCACGCCGCAAACTCGCGCAGCTGCGCCTACGTGCGGGGCTACAGACACAAGATGGCCGCCCCACGCCCAGCAGAGGTGCCTGGCGTCGAGACGGACGTCCCGCCCCCCCGGTCCCGCGGGGGTGGCGCACCGTGCCGTCGCGAAGCCACCACCGACGACGCACTGGCCGCCTTCCACACGGCCCTTGCGGCCGAGAGGGCCGCCATGAGGGAGGAACTCGTGGCTGTTCACCGCCAGCTGCAACAGCTGCGTGAGGAGCTGCGGGTCCTCAGGAAGTCGCCAAACCCCACTGCGAGTCGGCCAACGGGGGTCGACGCCTCCACCCAGACGGTGCCACCCGAGCCGCCAGTTGATGTGACGAGCGGCGCGGAGGCACCCATGGAGATCGAAGTGGTGCTGCCTGCTCTCCCTCCTGACGGGGAGGTCGAGCCGCGGGCACACGACGTGGAGACGCACACGGAGACACCCACAGTTACCGTGACGGCGGCGGAACACCGGTCGCTCGATGCGATCGCGGACCAGGCGATGCAGATGTTCCGGAATATTAATGGCTGGGCACAACCGGGCCTGGACAACGCCTGTCCAGCCACTCCACCCCTCAGGACGAAGCCCGCTTCTTCGCAAGCTGCAGAAGCGGTAACAGACGAAGAGCTGCCCCTTCCGCTCCCAGACGAGCGGAGCGTGCAGCCCTTCCTCAAGAAGATCGTGGCGTCGCTGAAGGACGGGTCGTACCCTCACGGGGAAAACCCATACCCCTTCACGCCGGCGCACGCGAAGCCACCACCGCCTCACCAACCGTGTGACCTCAAACACATGAGGTGCATCTTGCATGAGGCCGTAACCAGGAAGGAGCTGAAATTGCTCAACAGCCGCCCCATCTTCACCCCTTCGGACTGGGAACACATCACCCGGGTCACAGAGAAGTGGGTGAAGGAGGAGTGGCGCTCCGGCAGGCGTCAGCCTGCCCCAGAAGACATACCAATACACGACTACTTCGCTAGTCTAAACTCAGCGGGGTAGCCGAGGCCCATTCCAACGAGAGGCCACAAATACGACAACCGAGGAATCAAGGAGGAACAGCAGCACTGCTGCTTAGCCTCCACCATCTCCGGACTGAGGAGGTCCGTGATTTTCAAGCGAAGCGAAGAGCTCGCACCGTAGCCGACTCGCTAGCGCCGGGTGAGGAGCTGGCGCTTGTGTTTTTTCGCTTGCTTGCTTTGAGGAGGAGGAAGGAAGAAGAATGACAGGCCGCGGCAAGGGAGGAAAGGGGCTGGGCAAGGGTGGCGCCAAGCGGCACCGCAAGGTGTTGCGCGACAACATCCAGGGCATCACGAAGCCCGCCATCCGCCGCCTGGCTCGCAGGGGCGGCGTGAAGCGCATCTCTGGTCTGATCTACGAGGAGACCCGCGGAGTGCTGAAGGTGTTCCTGGAGAACGTGATCCGCGACGCGGTGACGTACACTGAGCACGCCAAGCGCAAGACTGTGACGGCCATGGACGTGGTGTACGCCCTGAAGAGGCAGGGGCGCACCCTGTACGGTTTCGGCGGTTAGGCAGGCAGGCAGCCAGCCAGCCGGTGTGCTGTGCTGCGTTGTGGCCTTCCCGCGGCCGTGCCGTGCCCGTGCTTGGTGGGAGAGACGAAAACGGCCCTTTTCAGGGCCACCACACTGTTCGGAGATTGAAAAGTGCGAAAGAGTCTGTGTTGCCTGTGCGTGTTGTTGTTGTTGTTGCTGCTGCGCGTGCGTTAGTTTTTGAGTTTGACGCGATGGGCGCGGCTGAGTCCAGTGTGTGCGTGGTTTGTTGTTTGTTTGTGGCGTGGGCATAGGCGGGCGGGCCGGATCGATCGATCGATCGATCGGATCAGCTGTTTGGTTTTTTTTGTCTGTGCCACGCGCGCCCCTTTAATTGAAACATTATAATGCTAACAATGATCATCACATTATCGGTGTATTGATGTCGTTGTCGTTTGGAACGCGACTCTGTGCGTGCGCGGAGGGGTGCAGAAACAAAAAAGACAAAAAGAGAGAAACGACAAAATGTGTGCGCGTTCGGCCACACGGGCTGTGGACAAGATGGCGGACGTGCGCCGGCGCTGGCTGTGCAATGTATGTATGTGGACGTGTTGTGTAAAGTGCGGCGAGCACGGACGACGGAAACTTTGCTTTGGACGTAGGTTTGTGTGGTGGCCCTGAAAAGGGCCGATTGTTGTGAGCCGAGCCGGCAAGGCAAAGGCAGGCGCGTTTGCGTGCAGGGAGCACGCAAGCGCAGCGCCGCGCTCTCTGTTTAGGCCTTCTTCTCGGTCTTCTTTGGCAGCAGGACGGCCTGGATGTTGGGCAGGACACCACCCTGTGCGATGGTGACGCCCGACAAGAGCTTGTTGAGCTCCTCGTCGTTGCGGATGGCGAGCTGCAGGTGGCGCGGGATGATGCGCGTCTTCTTGTTGTCGCGGGCCGCGTTTCCGGCCAGCTCGAGCACCTCAGCCGCGAGGTACTCCATGACGGCGGCGAGGTAGACGGGCGCCCCGGCGCCGACGCGCTCGGCGTAGTTTCCCTTGCGCAGGAGGCGGTGGATTCTGCCGACCGGGAACTGGAGCCCAGCCCTGCTTGAGCGGGACTTTGACTTGCCCTTGACTTTGCCTCCCTTTCCGCGTCCGGACATGGCGTTTGGCTAGTTGAAACACGTAACGTAACGGTGCGAGCCGCAGCGAGTCGAGCAGCGGAGTGCGTGGCGGCGGGACTACTACTACTACTCTCTTTAAGTCCTCTACCGTTAGAGGGGGTGGTGGTGGAGGTTATTGTCGCCTTCGGACATTTCCTCCTCTTTTCATGTGTGTTGTTTTTGTTACTTTGCTTTTGTTTGTTTCTGTTTGTTGAGAGTTCTTATTTGTTCCGTTTGTGCTACTGCAGGAGTAGCGACTTGGGTCTTTTATAACTGTCCCTATGGTGGTCGTATTGCCCAAGGGTGTTTATTAGGTTGTTTTCTGACTTCCGCGCCGTGGCGTAGAACGCTTCTGCCAGGGCACGGAATCGTGTTGTGAGTGGCTCTATGTCTGCGGCTTCATGCAGGTCTGCCGTGGGGAAGCGCATGGGGACGTGTAAGGCCCGTCGTAACGCTCTATTTTGGACCTTCTGTAAGCGATCTATCGTCGATCTGGCTGCATAGCCCCATACAGGGCGGCGGGACTAGGGTGGGGGTCCCTTTATGGGCTCGGGTGCGGCGGCCGGTTGCGCGCGCGCCCCATTGGTCGGCGGCCGCAACAGGGCGAGCTGGTAAAGGTGGGGTGTTGCGGTAGCGGCGGGTGCCACTGTGTGGGGAGACGCTGACTAGAGCGGAGCGCTTGCTGCTTGCTGTTGTACGTTCGAGATGCCGCCCAAGACTAGCGGGAAGGCCGCCAAGAAGGCTGGCAAGGCGCAGAAGAACATTTCGAAGGGCGACAAGAAGAAGAAGCGCAAGAGGAAGGAGAGCTATGCCATCTACATCTACAAGGTGCTGAAGCAGGTGCACCCCGACACGGGCATCTCGTCGAAGGCGATGAGCATCATGAACAGCTTCGTGAACGACATTTTCGAGCGCATTGCGGCCGAGGCGTCTCGCCTGGCGCACTACAACAAGCGCTCGACCATCACGTCCCGCGAGATCCAGACGGCTGTGCGGCTCTTGCTGCCTGGCGAGCTGGCCAAGCACGCCGTGAGCGAGGGCACGAAGGCGGTGACCAAGTACACGAGCTCCAAGTGAGGGGGTTAAGGCTCTAGGGAGCTCCCCTCCGTTGCGAGAGCGGCAAAACGGCCCTTTTCAGGGCCACCAAATTGCCTTTGCGGGAAGAGCGGAATTGTTGTTTGTGTGAGGCGGCGCATAGCTACCCGGTTTGGTTGGTTGCGAAGCAGCTGGTGGTGGTTATGCGTGCTCGCGAGTCGTGGCGTGGTTGGTTGGTTGGTTGGTTGTTTGTCGACACACAGACAGGAGGTGTTGTCTGTGTCGCTGATTCCTTTCCTTTCTTTGTCTCTGTCTGCCCGGTTAGTCACGTGACTGCAATTGAAACCCCTCGCGATTGTTGGATGTCACCGTTAGGGCCGTCTGCGGGTTTGTTTGTTGTCACATCATACATACATGATGGCGAGGGTGAAATGTTGTGTTGCCGTCTACTATTCCCTTTGCTGTACGGCGTGGAGGTGTGTTGGTGACGTTTTAAAAAAAAAAAAAAAAATGGACGTGTCTTTACTAGTCATTAAGAAGACGCAAGAATTGTACGGGCGGGTGGGGTAGGCGACACGCACGGTGGTGTACCCATTTATTTGGCCCTTGATTTTGATAGCCGTTTCTGCAGTTGATTTGAATGATTGATTGTTGTGCGCACGCACGCCGGTGTCGTCATTCAAGGTGCACGTGTGTTCGGTTCAGTGACGGTAGACGACGACGGCCGTTGTTTGTTGTTATGGGCGTACACGCGGTTGTCTGTGTCCCCCGGTGAAATGGCCGGTTTGTCGGTGATGTGATCCGATCCGGCGGCCCTGAGTAGCTGTCTATGGGCATCATGGCAACGTGTCGGTCTGAACACCCGTCTCACTGTGGCACCGTCGGCGCTGCGAACGGTGACGAAAGGCTGACTGTGATCGGTCGGATGTCATGTCTTGTCTGGGCAGAACGTGTGGAATGAGCAAAAAAAAAAAAAAAAACTGTGGGGACGGAAACAATGGTGGAGGAGGGGAACGAAAATAATAAAACGAAACGAAACGAAGAAAAAGAAGAAGGAGAAGCAATCACCGGAAAACGAGACAGGGGAAAAACGGAGAGGCGCTGTCTAGAGCAACGGAACGTTCCCGTGCATTGCAGCCGCACTGACATGCGTTTACGGCGCGGCTGCAAGTGTCGGCCGTGGTGACGGCTGAATTGCATTGCCTTCCCGGATGCAACGTTCGCCCGATATGGCTCGGAGGAAGAATCTATGAGAGAGTGCCTTGCCCTTGCCGTTTCGTGTGCGGTGTAGCGAATGATGTGTGTGTGTGTGTAGTGGGGAATGGATGGTCGATAGCTGCCGTCACGGTCGAGATAACGCAGTCAAAGGTGTCGCGAAAAAGTGTGTTAGCCGTGGTTGGTTTGTGTGTTTGTTTTGTTTTGAAAGAGAAGGGACGAGAGAAAGAAGGTAGGTGGAGAGTGCGTTGCGTGTTGCGAACTGCGTCCGTGAATACGGCAGTATTTGGTGGTGGGCGTGCCCTTGCAGGTGGCCCGGAAGGCGTGTTCGTTTCGCGGTAGTGTGGACGGGTGAGGGGCACGCGTAACGCTGCGCTGCTGGCATATTCGGGAGATGGGAGGGGGCGAAAGGAGAAAGGAGACGCGGAGGGCGCGTGTGGGTGGTTCGCGCTGCGCTCGGCGGTTGTGTTTGTTTGTGCAACAAATGTGTTGCCGGGAGGGGGACCGTTGTTGTGGTGGTTGCGGTTGTAGCCTCCGACGCGGCTGGCAGTGAACAACGTGAGACGACGGATGCGTGGCTGGGGCGGCGCATGTCGCCGGTGCCATGCCTTTAGAGCCGCGTGGTCGGGGTGTGCGCACCGCGTGTCGTGTTGCGAGACATCACATGTGCTGCTGCGCACCGGTGGCGTGGCGTGGCGTGGCGTGGGGGCGAGGAGAGCGAGCCGCGCCAGTACCGCGCGGTGTGCTTGTGCGCCGGAGAATGGCACACTGCGCCTGCCCGTTGAGGAGGCTGATGGCCGTGGTGTGGTGGAAATGGAGCGCGTCGGACGTGTACCAATGAGAAAGAGAAACAAAGCAAGCAATCAAGCAACCACGAACGAAAGGTGGAGGGCGGCATTGTGTCACATGTGGCGGTGGGGAAAAACGAAAAAAAAAAACAAAAAACAAAAAACAAAACAAACAACAAACAACAAACAAAGACGTTAAGAAAGAGGAGAAACAACAAAGACAATGAGTCGTGCGTTCGCGAGGGGGGTGGGTGTGCGTGCGTAACGCCGGTACGCGCAGTGCGGAGCCCAACGGCTGTGTCGTCGGCCGAATGGGTGCGGGAATAGAGGCCGCGTCGGCACGGAGAAGGAAGGACGCACGCGCGCTGCGGCGTTGGCGCGGTTTGCGGCTGGCGCCTTTGGTGGCAACGGCCAGGACAAGCAGCGGTGTATGGTGTTGTGCGGGGCGGACAGGGGCGGCGGTGGTGGACGGGGAGGAGGCGGTGGCGTGTGTGGTACGGCGAAAACGGGACGGACGGCCGGCGGATGTTGAGAGGCGCCGCCCGCGCACGCACGCAGACACACAGAAGGGAAGAGCGAGAAAGGAACAAATGGAGGGGGCGAATGTGGAGGTGCGGGGAGGGGGAGGCGGTGGTGTTTGTGGGCATGTGGTGGGAGAGAAGGGCGGGGGCGGAAGGACAGAGGCGCGAGGCGACAGCCTGTGCTTGTTGCTTGCTTTGCGTCTTTTTGTTTTTGTTTTTTTATTTTGTTTTTATCCTTTGGTCGCCTTGGAGCCTGTCGGTCCCGTCCGTGTGTGGCCACGCTGTGGGTGCGTGTATGTTTGTACGTTTCGTTTTTTGTCTTCTTCTGCAGCAGAGGCGGCCAGCAAATGCGTGCGGTTGGATGGATGGGCGGCCACGGCACGGCACGGCACGGCACCGCACCTGTGCCCAAGGAGGAGACGCTGGCGGCGGGCCACCCTCGGATGCGGCCGGCCGGGGCTGTGTGCGCCGCTGCAACAACAACGAGTAAACAAGACGAAGACGAAGCGGATGGCTGGTGAGTGCATTTCGGCGGTAGACAAGGCAGTGTGTGATGTGGCGTTGTGACGGGGGGGGGGGGGGGGGGTGGTTTGCTCACGCGGCCTCGTTGTGTTGATGCGCAGGAAGACGAGATGCGGGCAGACGCGTACAGAGAGACGAGCCCGGTCTGCAGCAGGATGTGTGGCGCGCCGAGTGCAGAGCAGCGCGCGCCGGCTGGGCTGGGTTCGGCTGGGCCCGCCCGGCGGCGGGCCGCGCTGTTGTCGCGGACGTGAGCGCCCCCTGGCGGGTGGTCGGAGGCGGCGCGGTGGACGTGTGGCTGGTTGGCAGTGCACATTGCGAGTGGCTGGCTGGCTGGCTGGCTGGCTGGCGGGCGGTCGGCGGCGGCGGCGAGAAGAGAGAGGAGGTATGTGTTGCGGGCGCCTTTGCTGCGCTGCGTCGTTGCGTGCCTGGGCGTGCGCCTGTCGACTGTGTGTGACTGTGTTGGGCGTTGTGCCACGTACGTGTGCTCGGCCGAAGGCAGGCGTCGGAAAGAAGAGGGCGAAGGGCAGGAAAGTGGGTCGGTGTGCGTGCGTAGCCCGTGATGTGATGATGTCACGTCACGTCATGTGTTTGCGAAGCGGCTGCCGAGAGGTGTGTGGTAGCGAGCGGGAATGTGCGTTTGGTGGTTGCGGCGTGAGGTGAGGGTGGGAGAATATTGGGGCGGGCGGGCGGGCGGGCGGGCGGGCCGTTGTTGGTGGTTCCTCCTGTGGTTGTTTGTGCAGCTTTGATGGCAACGTGGAAGGACGCCGGTTTCGTGCCTTGCGTGTGGTTGTCGACGGTGACTGGTTGGGGTGTGCGCCGATGCACGTGCCATGTCGTTAGTATGTTTGGGTCGTGAGTGTTGTTTTTGGCTGTGTTGTTGTGTACGGGAAGGGGGGGGGGGGGGAGAGGAGGAGGCGGGTGGATAGTGCGTGCAGTAGTGTCGTTGCGACGGGCGCGTCGGGTGGAGCTGTGCGTAGTGGCGGAAAGGTGTAGGTTGCGGGAAGGGAGCCCGTCGTGTGTCGTGTCGGTGTCGTTGACGGGGTCGCGTGCGTGCGTTGTGAAATCGAGTGTGGCGGGAAAGGAGCAGTGTGCCGCTGGCGTCGTGGCCGTTAGCAGAGGCTGTGCTTGTCCGTTTGTTACCTGTTGGACGCTTGGTGCGAGTTGTTTGCTGCTGTTGTTGTTGTTATCGTTGTCGTTTGTCGCCCCCGTCTCGCGGGTTGTTTTTGTGTTTTGTCGGCTGTGCTGTGTCGGCGAGCTGTTTTGCGGTGCGTGAATGTGTTGGTGCAAAAGTGGCGGCGTTATGGCTGCGCCCGCGACGAGCCGCGGGCGCGCCATTGATGATGTTCAAACACAGAGCGGCTGTGTGCAATGGGAGGCCTGCGTACGGGTAGCGGTGTTGTCGTACGTGCATCCGGCCCGGTGCGGAAAGCGCCGTTGCCGTTTGCCCCTTAGTTGCCAGCCATGTCGCGTGAGCGGCGGGTTGCCTCTGGTCGACGTGGTGCTCGGGTTTGTGGTTTTTGGTGCCCTTTGGCCGGTGGGTGGTGTTTAAATTTTGTTTTTGTGTGTGTGTGTGTGTGTGTGTGTGTGTGTGTGTGTGTGTGTGTTTTATATCTGCCTCCTGCTCGGTCTTGCGGCGGTTTGGTCGACGTCGTCTGTAGTTTTTGCGGCTTGCCGACGACCGACCGACACACCTTTGAAACCTACGTGTGGCGCCCGAAGGTGAACGTAACCTGACCGCGGACCTCTCGGCGCCTTAACCTAACCTAACCTCTAACCTAAGATGTCCGGCCGTAAAGGTAGGTGCGGCCACCTGACGCCTCACGTCCGAACGCTTAACCTAACTTTGACGCTTAACCTAACTGTAACCCTTAACCTAACCCACGTCCACCTAACCTAACCTCACCTTAGGGTGGTGTACACCGCGAATGCCTTAGGGCATGTTATGTTATATAGTCTTAGGTGGAGTCCACTATACGCAACAAGCGGCTACACGGGTAGCAGGGGTTGTGTGGCGTGGGCTGGGCGGTTCTGTTTAGGTTGGATGGCCCTTGGGCAAGTACGGAAAGGGCAACGGGCGCGGGGCAAGGTCAGGACATGCGGGGACCAAGCGGCAATCGGTATTGTAATTGTCAACTGTCGAAGCTCTGCGTTGGTAAAGTACCGGAACGTCAAGCGCTGATAGAAAGCGCCGAAGCTGCAATCGTTATAGGTACAGACGGTGCTTTAGAAAGGATAGCGTGCATGCAACCGGTGGTGGAGTGGTTCGTCGCTGTTAGTAGTAGTTTATCCTGTGTAGTGAAGTAGAAGTGGTGGACGGTTCCTGTGAACTATTGTGGGTGGAGGGTACACTCAACAGCCGAGCTAGGTTGATAATTGGCTCCTTTTACCGACCTCGCGACTCAGCAGCATTAGTGGCCGAACAAGTGAGAGAAAATGTGGACATACATTTTCCTTTCCGCAGCGTGTTACAGTCTTAGGTGGAGATTTCAATGTGCCAGATGTTCAGGACGGGTGGTAGGGACAGAGCATCGAGTGACAGTATACTGAGTGCACCATCCGAACGAAAAATGCCGCGAGCAATTAAACAGAGAGAGAACCGACTCGTGGAGATAACATCGTGGACCTACCGATGACAAACAGACCCCGAACTTGTCGACTCTGTATGTGCAGAACAGGGACCCAGTGAACAAGAGGCCGTTGCAGCATCGCTGAATATGGACGTTAGTAGGAATATACAAACAAAAAAACAAAAAAAAAACAAAAAAAAAAAAAAAAAGGGAGGAAGGTTTATCTGTTTAGCAAGAGTAATAGAAGGCAGATTTGAGACTACCAGGCAGATGCAAACGCAAATGTCTGCTCCGACACTGACAATGTTGAGTGTTTATGGAGAAAGTGCAAGGCAATCGTAAAATGCGTCTTAGACAGGTACGTGCCGAGTAAAACTGCGAGGGATGGGAAAAACCCACCGCGGTACAACAACCAAAGTTTAGGAAACTATAGCGAAAGCAAAGAGAGCTTCACTCAAAGTTGAAACGCAGCCAAAACCTCTCAGACAAACAGACGCTAAACGATGTCCAAAGTTAGCGTAAGGAGGGCTATGCGTGAAGCGTCCGGTGAATGCGAAAGTACAATTCCATGTACCGACGTGACAGGAAATCAAATCAAATCCTAGGACGTTGTGGTCGTACGTTGAATCAGTAGTAAGCGGCTCGAAACAGAGGATGACACGCGTAAAGCTGTGAAATACTAAACACCTGTTTCCAAAAGCTGTGTCACGGAGGACGACCGCACTGCAGTTCCTTCTCGCACAAACGAAAAAATGGCTGACATCGAAATAAGTGTCCAAGGAGGAATAGAAAAGCAACTGGAATCACTCAACAGAGGAACGTCCACTGGACCCGACGGGATACCAATTCGATTCTACACAGAGTACGCGACAGAACCTCCTAACAGCCGTGTACCGCAAGTCTCTAGAGGAACGGAGGGTTCCAAATGATTGGAAAAGAGCACAGGTAGTCCCGGGCTTGAAGAAGGGTCGTCGAGCAGATGCGCAAAACTATAGGCCCTATATCTGTGACGTCGATCGGTTGTAGAATTTGAGAACATGTTTTATGCTCGAGTAGTAGCATGTCGTTTTTTGGAAACCCAGTGTCTACTATGTAGGAATCAACATGGATTCCGGAAACAGCGATCGTGTGAGACCCAACGCGCTTTATTTGTTCATGGGACCCAGAAAATATTAGATACAGGCTCCCAGGTAGATGCCATTTTGGTTGACATCCGGAAGGAGGGCGTTCGATACAGTTCCGCACTGTCGCCTGATAAACAAAGTAAGTGTCTGCAGAATGTCGGACCAAGTGTGTGGCTGGACTGAAGAGATTGTAGCAAACAGAACACAGCATGTTGTGTTATCAATGGAGAGACGTCTACAGACGTTAAAGTAACCTCTGGCGTGCCACAGGGGAGTGTTATGGGACCCATTGCTCTTCACACACAATGTATATAAATGACCTAGTAGATAGTGTCGGACGTTGCATGCGTCTTTTCGCGGATGATGCTGTAGTATACAGAGAAGTTGCAGCGAAAAATGCAGGACGATCTGCAGCGGATAGGCACGTGGTGCAGGGAGTGGCAACTGTCCCTTAACATGTATTGCGAATAATATAGAAAGAAGGACCCTTTATTGTATGATTGAGTATATGATAGCGGGACAAACACTGGTAGCAGTTACGTCTGTAAAATATCTGGGAGTATGCGTGCGGAGTGATTGGGAGTGGGATGATCATCATATTAAAAAAAAAAAACAAAAAAAAAAAACAAACAAAAGTAATTGTTGGTAAGGCGGGTACCAGGTTGCGATTTATTGGGAGAATGCGTAGCAAATGTCGTCCATCAACAAAGGAGGAGGTGGCTTACAAAACACCCGTTCGTTCGACCTATACGTGCGTGTTGCCCATCAGTGTGGGATCCGTACCAGGTCGCGTTGACGGAGGCGACGGAGACGATCCAACGTTTCGTCGCAGGGTCATTTGGTAACCGTGATAGCGTTACGGAGATGTTTAACAAACCCACGCGGCAGACTCTGCAATAGAGGCGCTCTGCATCGCGGTGTAGCTTGCTCGCCAGGTTTCGAGATATTGCGTTTCTGGATGGGGTATCGAATATATTGCGTATACCTCCCGAGGAGATCACGAATGGATGTGGTTAGAGAGATTCGAGCGCGCACGGAGGCGTTTTTTTTTTTTTTTTGCAGACTGTCGGTTCGTCCCGCGAACCATACGCGACTGGAACAGCAAAGGGAGGTAAATGACATTGGCACGTGAAGTGCCCTCCGCCACACACCGTTGGGTGGCTTGCGGAGTCTAAATGTTAGAGGTCGGCTGTCGGTGTGTGCTTTTGATGAAGGCAGATTCGGTGCGTCTGTAGTTGCGGATGGCGGTTAGCCACCCTCGCTGAAAGCGGCGAGGGGCGGCGGCGCCTCGGTTGGCCGGTGCCCATGTTGCGCAGGCGGCGCTCGTTTTTGTTTTGCGGCGGGCAATGTTGTGAGAAACGGGCGCGAATGTTGGCGGGCGAGGTGGCCCGACGGCCGCGGGCCGATCGGGAAACGGTGGGAGGGCGATGGGGCGGCGGAGGTGCGTTTGCACGGCCGTCATCGCCGCACGCCTCCGCTTGTGTGGCTGTGGCGGCGGCCGCGCTGGCCGGGCTGGCGCGGCGACGGTGCGCCAGTTTTGCCGAAGGTTTGGCCATTGTGGCGGGTCGTCGGCTGGGGCTGTGGGGGCGGCATTTGGGCGGGGGCGGCGATTCTCGGCGGGCCGAGCCAGGCTGTGGCGCGCGGTAGCTGCAGTTTGGCCGTGGTTTGCGGCGCTGCCGTGGCGACTGGTTGGCGACTGTGGTGTGGCCGTGTGTAGCCCCATCCTCGGTGGTTTGAATGGCGCGGGTGGTTGCGGCGCAGGTTTGGGGCTGGTCCGCACAGGCTGTCGGACGTTGGGCGGTAGCAAGCGCGGGAGGCGCGGCGCGGCGGCGCGCAGAGTGGCGGCCGCTCTCTCGGCCGTCCGCGCCCGCCCGCGACACTGGCTGGGCCTGGCGGCGCGGCGGCTATTCTCTGCCGTGCTCGCCGCTCTCTCGCTGTTCTGTTGTTGTGTGTACGCGCGTCGTCCGTCGAAATAATGGCAGATCAGGCGGCTACGAACGAGACTGCTGCGGCACCCGCCGCCACCGGCACGACGAAGAAGGCCAAGTCTGCGGCGTCTGCGAAGAAGCCGCGCGCCAAGCCTGCGCACCCGCGCACCTCTGAGATGGTGACGGCCGCCATCAAGAGTCTGAAGGAGCGCGGCGGCTCGTCGCTGCAGGCGATCAAGAAGTACATTGCCGCGCACTACAAGCTGGACGCGGAGAAGCTGGCGCCCTTTATCAAGAAGTACCTCAAGTCGGCCGTCGTGGCTGGCGAGCTGGTGCAGACGAAGGGGAAGGGCGCGTCCGGCTCTTTCAAGCTTGCCGGCGCCGGCGGCGGGGCGGCCGAGGGCGGCAAGGCCCGTGCCGGCGGTGCGAAGAAGAAGCGCGCCGCTCCGGCCAGCAAGGAGAAGAAGGGCGGCCGCGCGGCCGGCGCAAAGAAGGCTGGTGGCGTGAAGGCGGCGACCGGTCGGAAGGCGGGCGCCGCCAAGAAGGCGTCTGCGGCGTCGGCGGCTCCCGCGGGTGCGAAGAAGGCGGCTGCGGCCAAGCCGGCCAAGGCCAAGTCGCCGTCGAAGGCGAAGAAGGCCGCCAAGGTTCCGACGAAGAAGCCGAAGGCGCCGCGCCCGAAGAAGGCGACGACGCCGTCTAAGGCGAAGGCGTCGCCCAAGAAGAAGAAGTAAAGTAGTAACGTTAAAGAAAGGCAAGGGAGAGGGGTTGGCGCTTGACGCCGTCGTCCCCCACCGCCCTCCCCCGCGTCGTCTTAGTGGCGCGCGATGGCACGGCTGCGGCTGTCGCGCGGCCCAAAACGGCCCTTCTCAGGGCCATCAAAGGACGTCGGGAAGGCGTTGATTGTCGTGCATGCGCCGGTGTGGTTGGTTGGTTGGTTGTGTGTGACCCTTGTGGGTACTGTTTGCGTGCCGTGGTGGTTGGATTGTGGTGCCGGTGGCGGTAGGCGGCGGCGCGCGGTAGCGGAGCGGTTGTGGCCGTTTGTTGGTCTTTTTATTTTATTTTATTTGTTTTTGTTGTTGTTGTAGTTGTTTTTTTTTTTTTTTTTTGCGGCGGCCGACGTTTGGTTGCTCATGTATGTTTCTGGAGACTCTTGTTTGTTTGTGTGTTTGCTTGCTTTGCGGATGTCGTGTCTTTTGTGTGTGTGTTGTGTCTCTCTCTGTCTCAAAGCGGCGGGGGGACGTGAGACGTGGAAGTGGCCGGCGGGAATTGGGAAGGCGCGGTGGCGTTGACGTTGTAGTGTAGCGTAGCGTGCGCGCGCCTCGGAGACGGCGGCGGCCAGCCACCCGTGGTGTGTGGTGACGTCGTCCGGCTGTTGTGTGTGTGTGTGTGTGTGTGTGTGTGTGTGTGTGTATTGTGAGGGATGGGAGTGACGTCGATTGTTGGCGAGAGCGGCTGTGGACGGGAGGGGAATTGGTTGTTGTTGTTTTGCGGGGCGGCAAGACCGACAAAAGTTTTGCTCGCGACGGAGAGATGTTAGTGGCCCTGAAAAGGGCCGTTTTTGTTGGGCGGGCGCGCGTGCGCGTGCGCGGCGCGGTTTCTAGGCGCGCTCGCCGCGGATGCGGCGCGCGAGCTGGATGTCCTTGGGCATGATGGTGACGCGCTTGGCGTGGATTGCGCACAGGTTGGTGTCTTCGAAGAGGCCGACGAGGTAGGCCTCGCTGGCCTCCTGCAGGGCCATGACTGCGGAGCTCTGGAAGCGCAGGTCGGTCTTGAAGTCCTGGGCGATCTCGCGCACTAGGCGCTGGAACGGCAGCTTGCGGATGAGCAGCTCTGTGCTCTTCTGGTAGCGCCTGATTTCCCGCAGGGCGACGGTGCCCGGCCTGTAGCGGTGGGGCTTCTTGACGCCGCCGGTGGCGGGCGCGCTCTTCCTCGCCGCCTTGGTGGCGAGCTGTTTGCGCGGCGCCTTTCCGCCGGTGGACTTGCGGGCCGTTTGCTTTGTGCGGGCCATAGCGGTTAGCGGCGTGGAGGTGCGTGCGGTACACGAAGCGTCCGGTGCTGCCTTGACAACGGGCCCGCGCGGCCCCGCGCCGCGCTTATATGCCCTCGGTGCGCGTGGTGGGGGGAGGGCGGGCCAGAGTCTATATAGGGGGGCGGCGGCAGAGAGCTCGCACGCACACCGTCACCGCGCAGTCGTCGCTCCGGCAGCGCGCAGAGATGTCGTGGGCACGCCCGGAGTTCCGAGGATCGTTGAGCAGAGCTATGGGTGTGGCGGATCGCCGTTCGGCCGAGCCCGCTCGGTCGACGGCCCCATCCGGCCCCCCAAATAAGACGACTGGAGATGTTGGTGTGGCAGACCGCCGTCCGGAGGAGCGTGCTCCCCCGGCGGCCCCGTCTGACCCGCCGCCTAGGATGACCCGGCCACCGTCCACGGACTACCACATGGATGACGAATCCGGCGAAGACGATATCGTAGTGCACGGCGCACTACCGGCCGACGAGAGGGCGCGGAGAACAAAGGCCAGCGCGCAGCAACGCCCGGCGGGCGAGCGGCGCAAGCGGTCCTACACCACCGCAGCAACCGGCGCCAAAAAGACGCCAAAGAAGAGGAGGCAGCTTGCTGTCTCAACTAACGGGGGCAGACGGCGCGCCCTACCAGACGATAGCGGTGCTGGATCGACATGGACGACCGTCACGTCGAGACGTGCGGCCAGACCACGGACGACGCCCTCACCGCCGCCCACATCGACCGCAAACCGTTTCAAGGCACTTGCGGTCGAAGAGAAGACCGAGCAGGCTACCCCCGAGCAGTCGGCGCCCACGGCCGCTGCCCAAGCAGGCCGCCTGAACGATGAAGATGATGAAGAAGCCGTCCCCACCACCGGACGGTCGCACCGGAGGCCGCCGCCCATAGTCTTCGAGGTGGCAGAAGACTATAAAGGGTTCCTGCAGCTCGTGAGGCAGTGGACGACTGCCGACTTCACCTTGCGAGCTGCGGCAGGGAACCTCGTGCGGCTACAAGTCGCCAACACCGAAGACTACATCCGGGTGACGAGCGAGGCGTCAAACCAGGGCCTCCACTGGTTCACACACGCCGCCGTCCCCGAGCGACTATTGAAGATAGTCTTCAAGGGACTACCGATGGCAGCTCAACCGGAGCTGCTACGAGAGGAGCTGACAGACCTCGACTTCAGCGTGCGCAACGTGACACGCGTGAAGTCGCACGTCAGCCACAAGGAGTCGCCGTCACTTCTGGTTATCGCCACCGATACACCAGAAAACAGGCGGCTCTACCAGGTGACGAGGGTGGCCAATACCAAGGTCACCGTCGAAAACCTAAAGCAGAAGAGGGGCCTGGTGCAATGCTTCCGCTGCCAGGGGATGGGGCATGTGGCTCGCCACTGCTCCTTCCCCGAGAAGTGCGTGAAGTGTGCCGGGGCCCATGCCAGCAGACTGTGTCCGCTACCGAGGTCGCACGCTCCCAAGTGTGCAAACTGCAGCGGCCCACACGTAGCGAGCTACCGCGGCTGCGAAGTCTTCAAAGCCGCAATAGCTCGCCAGAAGGGGCAGCAGGCGACGACTGCCGACCGCTCCCTCCGCCGTCCGCGCCCAGGCGCAAAACCGGCGAGGCGGCCGGCACACGCAAGGCCGACGCCGGCAGCCAACGCTGCTATCTCCGCCTCCACTGAAGGGGGCAACAGAAGCTGGCGCACCCGCGTCAGAAAACGTGCGCGCGAACGCACGCCAGATGACCAGCGCGCCGACCAACTCCACGGGAAGGCGCGCAGAGAAGACAACGAGACGACGGGAGGCGAAAGGCGCGGCAACGCGCCAGCCGCCTCACGCCACACAGCAGCAGCCAGCCAAGGCGCCACAACAACAGCGCTGGAAGGAGGGCTGGCCGCAGCAATTTCAGCACTCTCTGCGGCAATCGACAAGGTAACTCACCTTGCCGACACGCTGCAGAGAGTGGCTGAAACAGTGATGATGGCCTCACCGGCGGCTGTTCAACAGCCGTCGAAATAAGACGCTCCCAACGCCGTCCGCGCCGGGAGCACTGAAGACGGCCTGTCCACGGACAAGCACCGTTGCCCGCACACGCGGGCAACCCAGAAGCCAATATATATCCTGAAAAGGGCCAACGAGAAGACACGAAAAAGAAGAGAAGAATTACCAACATATCGTCAAGGAGATGAATGGAGGCAGTGCAGGGACATCCTGCAGGGACTCTACCAACCAGGGTGAAGACCGCACACCCTGAAGAAGATGGTTCTAGTCGAGCTCGCACGCACCACCCCTGAGCTGGCGAGGTGAGCGCATCGCTGGTGTTGCGCGCTTCGCTTACTCGGCCGCTGAGAGCTCGAGAAGAGGTTTTCTGTGCTGTGGGCGCTGCGGAGAGCAAATTGTCGTGCGTTGTTTTGACAACGCGTGCAAATTGTCGTGTTCCGCGCCTCGCAGCATGGGAAAGAAGCGTACGCAGAGGAAACCTGCCGCTACGATGGGTCCTTCGGTTGTGCAACTCACTGAGTCTGCCGACCGTGCAAGGAACTCCAGAGAAGACGAGTCGCGGCCTGTCCCCCCTTTGTACGTCAAGTGCAAAGGCGGGTGGACAGCGCTGTTCGACACCATGACGAGCTGCGCTCAGAACGAGGTGGTCTACGAGTCTGTCGATACAGACTCGCTGATCTGCGTTCGAGCCGCAAATGTGGCCGACCACAGGGCGATCAAGGTCGCAGTGGCCGACTACATCGTCGACGCGCCGCCGGCGCGTGAGAAGGCACCTTCCGTAGGAAGGGTGAAGACGACTAAGGCACTCCTCAGGGGGTTGCCTTGGTGCTGTGATGAGGCAGCGGTCCGGGAAGGGCTGCTGCGAGCCGGGTTTGGTAGTGCAGCCGCAAGGTTGCACAACCGAACCAACAGGAAGAGGGCGCCGCTCTATGCCGTGACCGTGCAAACGGTCGACGGCGGGAGTGACATCTTCGACTTGCGGAAGTTGCTGGGCTTCCCGGTTACGACGGAGGCTCTCCCGACCGCCATGGATCCTCAGCCCCAGTGCTTCAGGTGCCAGGGCGAGGGCCATGTTGCGAAGTATTGCCGCAACGCGGCGCGGTGCGTCAAGTGCTCAGGTGAGCACGACAGCCGCGCCTGCGACCGCGGCAGCAACGCTCTGCCGACATGTGTCCGGTGTGGCGGCCCGCACGTCGCCAGTTGGCGCGGCTGTTCGGCTTTCTCAAGCCGCAGCCGTGCCGGGGGCGGCGAAGCGGCCGCGGCCGCACCGACGCAGCAGCAGAAGAGAAGACGACGCCGGAAACGGCGTAGGGCGCAGAACAGCCCGGCGCAGCTAAGGGACGGCGCAGCAGCAGTTCCACCTGCCAGGGGCAGGGACGGCCGCTCGGAAACGGGCAGCCAGGACGCAGCTCGCCTTCCTGCGAAGAGATGTGACCTCCAACTCGGCACCGCCGTGAAGGAGGCCGCAGCAGTCCTCAAAGCCGTCATGGCGGCGGAGAGGGCTGCCTTCGCAGCCGCCGTGGCTGCGGAGAAGGAAGAGGCCTTGAGGCAACTGCGAGCAGTTTTCGCCCAAGGCCTCAGCGCAGTCGTACCTGCGAACACTCCTGCGACCTCGCAGAAGGACGTTCGCGCGCCTATCCCAGCTCTTGTTCCAGCAGCAGCGCGGGTGAGAGGCGCAAAGAAGAAGAAGACAACCGCCGTCGCAGAGGAGCCGCTGGCGACGCCGACTGCTACGGGACCGGGCCCCGCAAGGGGTCGAGGAGCCAGTAGGCCGGTCTTCATCGCAGAAGCGTCGCCGCCCTGCCGCGCCGAGTTTTTATGTTACAGGGAGTAAGCCACCGCGGCCGGCCCAGGAGACTACAAGCGAGCCCAGCCGCAGCACCGGACTGCCCCAGCTAACAACCACGCAGTACATAGGTAACGTTGCACGATACCTCACGCTAACCCCCCTCACCTTGCATGCTCTGTCGCAGCTAGCAAGCCGCTACTGCCCTTACCACCCGTCCTACTGTCGCAGAGGTTTTTTTCCCTTGGCGCTGGCCTTGGCACTTTTTTTCCTCTGCTCTTAAAACCGCTACCCTTCGATCGTTTTCGACCACTACTATCTCCTGATGGACCATGTTAATGAGTAGTCTTACCCAGACGCATGGATAACATCACAGCCTGCATCCTGTGACGCCTGATTCAAAACTAACATGCTTACGGAGGTGACAGTAAAACTTTTGTGTTGGTCACCACGTTGGTGCGGGCGTGGAGGGGCCCCATCCTTTAAAAAAGAGAGCTCGCACCGTAGCCGACTCGCTAGCGCCGGGTGAGGAGCTGGCGCTTGTGTTTTTTCGCTTGCTTGCTTTGAGGAGGAGGAAGGAAGAAGAATGACAGGCCGCGGCAAGGGAGGAAAGGGGCTGGGCAAGGGTGGCGCCAAGCGGCACCGCAAGGTGTTGCGCGACAACATCCAGGGCATCACGAAGCCCGCCATCCGCCGCCTGGCTCGCAGGGGCGGCGTGAAGCGCATCTCTGGTCTGATCTACGAGGAGACCCGCGGAGTGCTGAAGGTGTTCCTGGAGAACGTGATCCGCGACGCGGTGACGTACACTGAGCACGCCAAGCGCAAGACTGTGACGGCCATGGACGTGGTGTACGCCCTGAAGAGGCAGGGGCGCACCCTGTACGGTTTCGGCGGTTAGGCAGGCAGGCAGCCAGCCAGCCGGTGTGCTGTGCTGCGTTGTGGCCTTCCCGCGGCCGTGCCGTGCCCGTGCTTGGTGGGAGAGACGAAAACGGCCCTTTTCAGGGCCACCACACTGTTCGGAGATTGAAAAGTGCGAAAGAGTCTGTGTTGCCTGTGCGTGTTGTTGTTGTTGTTGCTGCTGCGCGTGCGTTAGTTTTTGAGTTTGACGCGATGGGCGCGGCTGAGTCCAGTGTGTGCGTGGTTTGTTGTTTGTTTGTGGCGTGGGCATAGGCGGGCGGGCCGGATCGATCGATCGATCGATCGGATCAGCTGTTTGGTTTTTTTTGTCTGTGCCACGCGCGCCCCTTTAATTGAAACATTATAATGCTAACAATGATCATCACATTATCGGTGTATTGATGTCGTTGTCGTTTGGAACGCGACTCTGTGCGTGCGCGGAGGGGTGCAGAAACAAAAAAGACAAAAAGAGAGAAACGACAAAATGTGTGCGCGTTCGGCCACACGGGCTGTGGACAAGATGGCGGACGTGCGCCGGCGCTGGCTGTGCAATGTATGTATGTGGACGTGTTGTGTAAAGTGCGGCGAGCACGGACGACGGAAACTTTGCTTTGGACGTAGGTTTGTGTGGTGGCCCTGAAAAGGGCCGATTGTTGTGAGCCGAGCCGGCAAGGCAAAGGCAGGCGCGTTTGCGTGCAGGGAGCACGCAAGCGCAGCGCCGCGCTCTCTGTTTAGGCCTTCTTCTCGGTCTTCTTTGGCAGCAGGACGGCCTGGATGTTGGGCAGGACACCACCCTGTGCGATGGTGACGCCCGACAAGAGCTTGTTGAGCTCCTCGTCGTTGCGGATGGCGAGCTGCAGGTGGCGCGGGATGATGCGCGTCTTCTTGTTGTCGCGGGCCGCGTTTCCGGCCAGCTCGAGCACCTCAGCCGCGAGGTACTCCATGACGGCGGCGAGGTAGACGGGCGCCCCGGCGCCGACGCGCTCGGCGTAGTTTCCCTTGCGCAGGAGGCGGTGGATTCTGCCGACCGGGAACTGGAGCCCAGCCCTGCTTGAGCGGGACTTTGACTTGCCCTTGACTTTGCCTCCCTTTCCGCGTCCGGACATGGCGTTTGGCTAGTTGAAACACGTAACGTAACGGTGCGAGCCGCAGCGAGTCGAGCAGCGGAGTGCGTGGCGGCGGGACTCTCTCTACTCTCTTTTAGTCCTCTACCGTTAGAGGGGGTGGTGGTGGAGGTTATTGTCACCTTCGGACATTTCCTCCTCTTTTCATGTGTGTTGTTTTTGTTCCTTTGCTTTTGTTTGTTTCTGTTTGTTGAGAGTTCTTAGATGTTCCGTTTGTGCTACTGCAGGAGTAGCGACTTTGGTCTTTTATAACTGTCCCTATGGTGTTCGTATTGCCCAAGGGTGTTTATTAGGTCGTTTTCTGACTTCCGCGCCGTGGCGTAGAACGCTTCTGCCAGGGCACGGAATCGTGTTGTGAGTGGCTCTATGCCTGCGGCTTCATGCAGGTCTGCCGTGGGGAAGCGCGTGGGGACGTGTAAGGCCCGTCGTAGCGCTCTATTTTGAGCCTTCTGTAAGCGATCTATCGTCGATCTGGCTGCGTAGCCCCATACAGGGCACGCATATTCCAGTATCGGTCGAATTAGACTTCGATAGATCGCTACTCCTGTTGCTGGGTCGAGGGAACTGGTGCTGTTCAAGACAGGGTACAAAATCTGCATCCTGGCATGAGCTTTTCTGCGAAGTTCCTCTATGTGGCACTTCCATGTCAGGCGTCTGTCAAGTGTGACACCGAGGTACTTCGCAGAATTTCTCCATGGCAAGTTCTGTCCCTGCAATCGCAGCAGTTGGTATGGTCTTCTTGGGGGTCGGCGTTTCCCATGGCGTCTGGTGAGCAGCATGGCTTGAGTCTTAGCCCCGCACACGCGTCCGCACTCTCCAGAAGCTACTCAGCGAATGGCGGCGGGACTAGGGTGGGGGTCCCTTTATGGGCTCGGGTGCGGCGGCCGGTTGCGCGCGCGCCCCATTGGTCGGCGGCCGCAACAGGGCGAGCTGGTAAAGGTGGGGTGTTGCGGTAGCGGCGGGTGCCACTGTGTGGGGAGACGCTGACTAGAGCGGAGCGCTTGCTGCTTGCTGTTGTACGTTCGAGATGCCGCCCAAGACTAGCGGGAAGGCCGCCAAGAAGGCTGGCAAGGCGCAGAAGAACATTTCGAAGGGCGACAAGAAGAAGAAGCGCAAGAGGAAGGAGAGCTATGCCATCTACATCTACAAGGTGCTGAAGCAGGTGCACCCCGACACGGGCATCTCGTCGAAGGCGATGAGCATCATGAACAGCTTCGTGAACGACATTTTCGAGCGCATTGCGGCCGAGGCGTCTCGCCTGGCGCACTACAACAAGCGCTCGACCATCACGTCCCGCGAGATCCAGACGGCTGTGCGGCTCTTGCTGCCTGGCGAGCTGGCCAAGCACGCCGTGAGCGAGGGCACGAAGGCGGTGACCAAGTACACGAGCTCCAAGTGAGGGGGTTAAGGCTCTAGGGAGCTCCCCTCCGTTGCGAGAGCGGCAAAACGGCCCTTTTCAGGGCCACCAAATTGCCTTTGCGGGAAGAGCGGAATTGTTGTTTGTGTGAGGCGGCGCATAGCTACCCGGTTTGGTTGGTTGCGAAGCAGCTGGTGGTGGTTATGCGTGCTCGCGAGTCGTGGCGTGGTTGGTTGGTTGGTTGGTTGTTTGTCGACACACAGACAGGAGGTGTTGTCTGTGTCGCTGATTCCTTTCCTTTCTTTGTCTCTGTCTGCCCGGTTAGTCACGTGACTGCAATTGAAACCCCTCGCGATTGTTGGATGTCACCGTTAGGGCCGTCTGCGGGTTTGTTTGTTGTCACATCATACATACATGATGGCGAGGGTGAAATGTTGTGTTGCCGTCTACTATTCCCTTTGCTGTACGGCGTGGAGGTGTGTTGGTGACGTTTTAAAAAAAAAAAAAAAAATGGACGTGTCTTTACTAGTCATTAAGAAGACGCAAGAATTGTACGGGCGGGTGGGGTAGGCGACACGCACGGTGGTGTACCCATTTATTTGGCCCTTGATTTTGATAGCCGTTTCTGCAGTTGATTTGAATGATTGATTGTTGTGCGCACGCACGCCGGTGTCGTCATTCAAGGTGCACGTGTGTTCGGTTCAGTGACGGTAGACGACGACGGCCGTTGTTTGTTGTTATGGGCGTACACGCGGTTGTCTGTGTCCCCCGGTGAAATGGCCGGTTTGTCGGTGATGTGATCCGATCCGGCGGCCCTGAGTAGCTGTCTATGGGCATCATGGCAACGTGTCGGTCTGAACACCCGTCTCACTGTGGCACCGTCGGCGCTGCGAACGGTGACGAAAGGCTGACTGTGATCGGTCGGATGTCATGTCTTGTCTGGGCAGAACGTGTGGAATGAGCAAAAAAAAAAAAAAAAACTGTGGGGACGGAAACAATGGTGGAGGAGGGGAACGAAAATAATAAAACGAAACGAAACGAAGAAAAAGAAGAAGGAGAAGCAATCACCGGAAAACGAGACAGGGGAAAAACGGAGAGGCGCTGTCTAGAGCAACGGAACGTTCCCGTGCATTGCAGCCGCACTGACATGCGTTTACGGCGCGGCTGCAAGTGTCGGCCGTGGTGACGGCTGAATTGCATTGCCTTCCCGGATGCAACGTTCGCCCGATATGGCTCGGAGGAAGAATCTATGAGAGAGTGCCTTGCCCTTGCCGTTTCGTGTGCGGTGTAGCGAATGATGTGTGTGTGTGTGTAGTGGGGAATGGATGGTCGATAGCTGCCGTCACGGTCGAGATAACGCAGTCAAAGGTGTCGCGAAAAAGTGTGTTAGCCGTGGTTGGTTTGTGTGTTTGTTTTGTTTTGAAAGAGAAGGGACGAGAGAAAGAAGGTAGGTGGAGAGTGCGTTGCGTGTTGCGAACTGCGTCCGTGAATACGGCAGTATTTGGTGGTGGGCGTGCCCTTGCAGGTGGCCCGGAAGGCGTGTTCGTTTCGCGGTAGTGTGGACGGGTGAGGGGCACGCGTAACGCTGCGCTGCTGGCATATTCGGGAGATGGGAGGGGGCGAAAGGAGAAAGGAGACGCGGAGGGCGCGTGTGGGTGGTTCGCGCTGCGCTCGGCGGTTGTGTTTGTTTGTGCAACAAATGTGTTGCCGGGAGGGGGACCGTTGTTGTGGTGGTTGCGGTTGTAGCCTCCGACGCGGCTGGCAGTGAACAACGTGAGACGACGGATGCGTGGCTGGGGCGGCGCATGTCGCCGGTGCCATGCCTTTAGAGCCGCGTGGTCGGGGTGTGCGCACCGCGTGTCGTGTTGCGAGACATCACATGTGCTGCTGCGCACCGGTGGCGTGGCGTGGCGTGGCGTGGGGGCGAGGAGAGCGAGCCGCGCCAGTACCGCGCGGTGTGCTTGTGCGCCGGAGAATGGCACACTGCGCCTGCCCGTTGAGGAGGCTGATGGCCGTGGTGTGGTGGAAATGGAGCGCGTCGGACGTGTACCAATGAGAAAGAGAAACAAAGCAAGCAAGCAAGCAACCACGAACGAAAGGTGGAGGGCGGCATTGTGTCACATGTGGCGGTGGGGAAAAACGAAAAAAAAAAACAAAAAACAAAAAACAAAACAAACAACAAACAACAAACAAAGACGTTAAGAAAGAGGAGAAACAACAAAGACAATGAGTCGTGCGTTCGCGAGGGGGGTGGGTGTGCGTGCGTAACGCCGGTACGCGCAGTGCGGAGCCCAACGGCTGTGTCGTCGGCCGAATGGGTGCGGGAATAGAGGCCGCGTCGGCACGGAGAAGGAAGGACGCACGCGCGCTGCGGCGTTGGCGCGGTTTGCGGCTGGCGCCTTTGGTGGCAACGGCCAGGACAAGCAGCGGTGTATGGTGTTGTGCGGGGCGGACAGGGGCGGCGGTGGTGGACGGGGAGGAGGCGGTGGCGTGTGTGGTACGGCGAAAACGGGACGGACGGCCGGCGGATGTTGAGAGGCGCCGCCCGCGCACGCACGCAGACACACAGAAGGGAAGAGCGAGAAAGGAACAAATGGAGGGGGCGAATGTGGAGGTGCGGGGAGGGGGAGGCGGTGGTGTTTGTGGGCATGTGGTGGGAGAGAAGGGCGGGGGCGGAAGGACAGAGGCGCGAGGCGACAGCCTGTGCTTGTTGCTTGCTTTGCGTCTTTTTGTTTTTGTTTTTTTATTTTGTTTTTATCCTTTGGTCGCCTTGGAGCCTGTCGGTCCCGTCCGTGTGTGGCCACGCTGTGGGTGCGTGTATGTTTGTACGTTTCGTTTTTTGTCTTCTTCTGCAGCAGAGGCGGCCAGCAAATGCGTGCGGTTGGATGGATGGGCGGCCACGGCACGGCACGGCACGGCACCGCACCTGTGCCCAAGGAGGAGACGCTGGCGGCGGGCCACCCTCGGATGCGGCCGGCCGGGGCTGTGTGCGCCGCTGCAACAACAACGAGTAAACAAGACGAAGACGAAGCGGATGGCTGGTGAGTGCATTTCGGCGGTAGACAAGGCAGTGTGTGATGTGGCGTTGTGACGGGGGGGGGGGGGGGGGTGGTTTGCTCACGCGGCCTCGTTGTGTTGATGCGCAGGAAGACGAGATGCGGGCAGACGCGTACAGAGAGACGAGCCCGGTCTGCAGCAGGATGTGTGGCGCGCCGAGTGCAGAGCAGCGCGCGCCGGCTGGGCTGGGTTCGGCTGGGCCCGCCCGGCGGCGGGCCGCGCTGTTGTCGCGGACGTGAGCGCCCCCTGGCGGGTGGTCGGAGGCGGCGCGGTGGACGTGTGGCTGGTTGGCAGTGCACATTGCGAGTGGCTGGCTGGCTGGCTGGCTGGCTGGCGGGCGGTCGGCGGCGGCGGCGAGAAGAGAGAGGAGGTATGTGTTGCGGGCGCCTTTGCTGCGCTGCGTCGTTGCGTGCCTGGGCGTGCGCCTGTCGACTGTGTGTGACTGTGTTGGGCGTTGTGCCACGTACGTGTGCTCGGCCGAAGGCAGGCGTCGGAAAGAAGAGGGCGAAGGGCAGGAAAGTGGGTCGGTGTGCGTGCGTAGCCCGTGATGTGATGATGTCACGTCACGTCATGTGTTTGCGAAGCGGCTGCCGAGAGGTGTGTGGTAGCGAGCGGGAATGTGCGTTTGGTGGTTGCGGCGTGAGGTGAGGGTGGGAGAATATTGGGGCGGGCGGGCGGGCGGGCGGGCGGGCCGTTGTTGGTGGTTCCTCCTGTGGTTGTTTGTGCAGCTTTGATGGCAACGTGGAAGGACGCCGGTTTCGTGCCTTGCGTGTGGTTGTCGACGGTGACTGGTTGGGGTGTGCGCCGATGCACGTGCCATGTCGTTAGTATGTTTGGGTCGTGAGTGTTGTTTTTGGCTGTGTTGTTGTGTACGGGAAGGGGGGGGGGGGGGGAGAGGAGGAGGCGGGTGGATAGTGCGTGCAGTAGTGTCGTTGCGACGGGCGCGTCGGGTGGAGCTGTGCGTAGTGGCGGAAAGGTGTAGGTTGCGGGAAGGGAGCCCGTCGTGTGTCGTGTCGGTGTCGTTGACGGGGTCGCGTGCGTGCGTTGTGAAATCGAGTGTGGCGGGAAAGGAGCAGTGTGCCGCTGGCGTCGTGGCCGTTAGCAGAGGCTGTGCTTGTCCGTTTGTTACCTGTTGGACGCTTGGTGCGAGTTGTTTGCTGCTGTTGTTGTTGTTATCGTTGTCGTTTGTCGCCCCCGTCTCGCGGGTTGTTTTTGTTTTGTCGGCTGTGCTGTGTCGGCGAGCTGTTTTGCGGTGCGTGAATGTGTTGGTGCAAAAGTGGCGGCGTTATGGCTGCGCCCGCGACGAGCCGCGGGCGCGCCATTGATGATGTTCAAACACAGAGCGGCTGTGTGCAATGGGAGGCCTGCGTACGGGTAGCGGTGTTGTCGTACGTGCATCCGGCCCGGTGCGGAAAGCGCCGTTGCCGTTTGCCCCTTAGTTGCCAGCCATGTCGCGTGAGCGGCGGGTTGCCTCTGGTCGACGTGGTGCTCGGGTTTGTGGTTTTTGGTGCCCTTTGGCCGGTGGGTGGTGTTTAAATTTTGTTTTTGTGTGTGTGTGTGTGTGTGTGTGTGTGTGTGTGTGTGTGTGTGTTTTATATCTGCCTCCTGCTCGGTCTTGCGGCGGTTTGGTCGACGTCGTCTGTAGTTTTTGCGGCTTGCCGACGACCGACCGACACACCTTTGAAACCTACGTGTGGCGCCCGAAGGTGAACGTAACCTGACCGCGGACCTCTCGGCGCCTTAACCTAACCTAACCTCTAACCTAAGATGTCCGGCCGTAAAGGTAGGTGCGGCCACCTGACGCCTCACGTCCGAACGCTTAACCTAACTTTGACGCTTAACCTAACTGTAACCCTTAACCTAACCCACGTCCACCTAACCTAACCTCACCTTAGGGTGGTGTACACCGCGAATGCCTTAGGGCATGTTATGTTATATAGTCTTAGGTGGAGTCCACTATACGCAACAAGCGGCTACACGGGTAGCAGGGGTTGTGTGGCGTGGGCTGGGCGGTTCTGTTTAGGTTGGATGGCCCTTGGGCAAGTACGGAAAGGGCAACGGGCGCGGGGCAAGGTCAGGACATGCGGGGACCAAGCGGCAATCGGTATTGTAATTGTCAACTGTCGAAGCTCTGCGTTGGTAAAGTACCGGAACGTCAAGCGCTGATAGAAAGCGCCGAAGCTGCAATCGTTATAGGTACAGACGGTGCTTTAGAAAGGATAGCGTGCATGCAACCGGTGGTGGAGTGGTTCGTCGCTGTTAGTAGTAGTTTATCCTGTGTAGTGAAGTAGAAGTGGTGGACGGTTCCTGTGAACTATTGTGGGTGGAGGGTACACTCAACAGCCGAGCTAGGTTGATAATTGGCTCCTTTTACCGACCTCGCGACTCAGCAGCATTAGTGGCCGAACAAGTGAGAGAAAATGTGGACATACATTTTCCTTTCCGCAGCGTGTTACAGTCTTAGGTGGAGATTTCAATGTGCCAGATGTTCAGGACGGGTGGTAGGGACAGAGCATCGAGTGACAGTATACTGAGTGCACCATCCGAACGAAAAATGCCGCGAGCAATTAAACAGAGAGAGAACCGACTCGTGGAGATAACATCGTGGACCTACCGATGACAAACAGACCCCGAACTTGTCGACTCTGTATGTGCAGAACAGGGACCCAGTGAACAAGAGGCCGTTGCAGCATCGCTGAATATGGACGTTAGTAGGAATATACAAACAAAAAAACAAAAAAAAAAACAAAAAAAAAAAAAAAAAGGGAGGAAGGTTTATCTGTTTAGCAAGAGTAATAGAAGGCAGATTTGAGACTACCAGGCAGATGCAAACGCAAATGTCTGCTCCGACACTGACAATGTTGAGTGTTTATGGAGAAAGTGCAAGGCAATCGTAAAATGCGTCTTAGACAGGTACGTGCCGAGTAAAACTGCGAGGGATGGGAAAAACCCACCGCGGTACAACAACCAAAGTTTAGGAAACTATAGCGAAAGCAAAGAGAGCTTCACTCAAAGTTGAAACGCAGCCAAAACCTCTCAGACAAACAGACGCTAAACGATGTCCAAAGTTAGCGTAAGGAGGGCTATGCGTGAAGCGTCCGGTGAATGCGAAAGTACAATTCCATGTACCGACGTGACAGGAAATCAAATCAAATCCTAGGACGTTGTGGTCGTACGTTGAATCAGTAGTAAGCGGCTCGAAACAGAGGATGACACGCGTAAAGCTGTGAAATACTAAACACCTGTTTCCAAAAGCTGTGTCACGGAGGACGACCGCACTGCAGTTCCTTCTCGCACAAACGAAAAAATGGCTGACATCGAAATAAGTGTCCAAGGAGGAATAGAAAAGCAACTGGAATCACTCAACAGAGGAACGTCCACTGGACCCGACGGGATACCAATTCGATTCTACACAGAGTACGCGACAGAACCTCCTAACAGCCGTGTACCGCAAGTCTCTAGAGGAACGGAGGGTTCCAAATGATTGGAAAAGAGCACAGGTAGTCCCGGGCTTGAAGAAGGGTCGTCGAGCAGATGCGCAAAACTATAGGCCCTATATCTGTGACGTCGATCGGTTGTAGAATTTGAGAACATGTTTTATGCTCGAGTAGTAGCATGTCGTTTTTTGGAAACCCAGTGTCTACTATGTAGGAATCAACATGGATTCCGGAAACAGCGATCGTGTGAGACCCAACGCGCTTTATTTGTTCATGGGACCCAGAAAATATTAGATACAGGCTCCCAGGTAGATGCCATTTTGGTTGACATCCGGAAGGAGGGCGTTCGATACAGTTCCGCACTGTCGCCTGATAAACAAAGTAAGTGTCTGCAGAATGTCGGACCAAGTGTGTGGCTGGACTGAAGAGATTGTAGCAAACAGAACACAGCATGTTGTGTTATCAATGGAGAGACGTCTACAGACGTTAAAGTAACCTCTGGCGTGCCACAGGGGAGTGTTATGGGACCCATTGCTCTTCACACACAATGTATATAAATGACCTAGTAGATAGTGTCGGACGTTGCATGCGTCTTTTCGCGGATGATGCTGTAGTATACAGAGAAGTTGCAGCGAAAAATGCAGGACGATCTGCAGCGGATAGGCACGTGGTGCAGGGAGTGGCAACTGTCCCTTAACATGTATTGCGAATAATATAGAAAGAAGGACCCTTTATTGTATGATTGAGTATATGATAGCGGGACAAACACTGGTAGCAGTTACGTCTGTAAAATATCTGGGAGTATGCGTGCGGAGTGATTGGGAGTGGGATGATCATCATATTAAAAAAAAAAAACAAAAAAAAAAAACAAACAAAAGTAATTGTTGGTAAGGCGGGTACCAGGTTGCGATTTATTGGGAGAATGCGTAGCAAATGTCGTCCATCAACAAAGGAGGAGGTGGCTTACAAAACACCCGTTCGTTCGACCTATACGTGCGTGTTGCCCATCAGTGTGGGATCCGTACCAGGTCGCGTTGACGGAGGCGACGGAGACGATCCAACGTTTCGTCGCAGGGTCATTTGGTAACCGTGAAGCGTTACGGAGATGTTTAACAAACCCACGCGGCAGACTCTGCAATAGAGGCGCTCTGCATCGCGGTGTAGCTTGCTCGCCAGGTTTCGAGATATTGCGTTTCTGGATGGGGTATCGAATATATTGCGTATACCTCCCGAGGAGATCACGAATGGATGTGGTTAGAGAGATTCGAGCGCGCACGGAGGCGTTTTTTTTTTTTTTTTGCAGACTGTCGGTTCGTCCCGCGAACCATACGCGACTGGAACAGCAAAGGGAGGTAAATGACATTGGCACGTGAAGTGCCCTCCGCCACACACCGTTGGGTGGCTTGCGGAGTCTAAATGTTAGAGGTCGGCTGTCGGTGTGTGCTTTTGATGAAGGCAGATTCGGTGCGTCTGTAGTTGCGGATGGCGGTTAGCCACCCTCGCTGAAAGCGGCGAGGGGCGGCGGCGCCTCGGTTGGCCGGTGCCCATGTTGCGCAGGCGGCGCTCGTTTTTGTTTTGCGGCGGGCAATGTTGTGAGAAACGGGCGCGAATGTTGGCGGGCGAGGTGGCCCGACGGCCGCGGGCCGATCGGGAAACGGTGGGAGGGCGATGGGGCGGCGGAGGTGCGTTTGCACGGCCGTCATCGCCGCACGCCTCCGCTTGTGTGGCTGTGGCGGCGGCCGCGCTGGCCGGGCTGGCGCGGCGACGGTGCGCCAGTTTTGCCGAAGGTTTGGCCATTGTGGCGGGTCGTCGGCTGGGGCTGTGGGGGCGGCATTTGGGCGGGGGCGGCGATTCTCGGCGGGCCGAGCCAGGCTGTGGCGCGCGGTAGCTGCAGTTTGGCCGTGGTTTGCGGCGCTGCCGTGGCGACTGGTTGGCGACTGTGGTGTGGCCGTGTGTAGCCCCATCCTCGGTGGTTTGAATGGCGCGGGTGGTTGCGGCGCAGGTTTGGGGCTGGTCCGCACAGGCTGTCGGACGTTGGGCGGTAGCAAGCGCGGGAGGCGCGGCGCGGCGGCGCGCAGAGTGGCGGCCGCTCTCTCGGCCGTCCGCGCCCGCCCGCGACACTGGCTGGGCCTGGCGGCGCGGCGGCTATTCTCTGCCGTGCTCGCCGCTCTCTCGCTGTTCTGTTGTTGTGTGTACGCGCGTCGTCCGTCGAAATAATGGCAGATCAGGCGGCTACGAACGAGACTGCTGCGGCACCCGCCGCCACCGGCACGACGAAGAAGGCCAAGTCTGCGGCGTCTGCGAAGAAGCCGCGCGCCAAGCCTGCGCACCCGCGCACCTCTGAGATGGTGACGGCCGCCATCAAGAGTCTGAAGGAGCGCGGCGGCTCGTCGCTGCAGGCGATCAAGAAGTACATTGCCGCGCACTACAAGCTGGACGCGGAGAAGCTGGCGCCCTTTATCAAGAAGTACCTCAAGTCGGCCGTCGTGGCTGGCGAGCTGGTGCAGACGAAGGGGAAGGGCGCGTCCGGCTCTTTCAAGCTTGCCGGCGCCGGCGGCGGGGCGGCCGAGGGCGGCAAGGCCCGTGCCGGCGGTGCGAAGAAGAAGCGCGCCGCTCCGGCCAGCAAGGAGAAGAAGGGCGGCCGCGCGGCCGGCGCAAAGAAGGCTGGTGGCGTGAAGGCGGCGACCGGTCGGAAGGCGGGCGCCGCCAAGAAGGCGTCTGCGGCGTCGGCGGCTCCCGCGGGTGCGAAGAAGGCGGCTGCGGCCAAGCCGGCCAAGGCCAAGTCGCCGTCGAAGGCGAAGAAGGCCGCCAAGGTTCCGACGAAGAAGCCGAAGGCGCCGCGCCCGAAGAAGGCGACGACGCCGTCTAAGGCGAAGGCGTCGCCCAAGAAGAAGAAGTAAAGTAGTAACGTTAAAGAAAGGCAAGGGAGAGGGGTTGGCGCTTGACGCCGTCGTCCCCCACCGCCCTCCCCCGCGTCGTCTTAGTGGCGCGCGATGGCACGGCTGCGGCTGTCGCGCGGCCCAAAACGGCCCTTCTCAGGGCCATCAAAGGACGTCGGGAAGGCGTTGATTGTCGTGCATGCGCCGGTGTGGTTGGTTGGTTGGTTGTGTGTGACCCTTGTGGGTACTGTTTGCGTGCCGTGGTGGTTGGATTGTGGTGCCGGTGGCGGTAGGCGGCGGCGCGCGGTAGCGGAGCGGTTGTGGCCGTTTGTTGGTCTTTTTATTTTATTTTATTTGTTTTTGTTGTTGTTGTAGTTGTTTTTTTTTTTTTTTTTTGCGGCGGCCGACGTTTGGTTGCTCATGTATGTTTCTGGAGACTCTTGTTTGTTTGTGTGTTTGCTTGCTTTGCGGATGTCGTGTCTTTTGTGTGTGTGTTGTGTCTCTCTCTGTCTCAAAGCGGCGGGGGGACGTGAGACGTGGAAGTGGCCGGCGGGAATTGGGAAGGCGCGGTGGCGTTGACGTTGTAGTGTAGCGTAGCGTGCGCGCGCCTCGGAGACGGCGGCGGCCAGCCACCCGTGGTGTGTGGTGACGTCGTCCGGCTGTTGTGTGTGTGTGTGTGTGTGTGTGTGTGTGTGTGTGTGTATTGTGAGGGATGGGAGTGACGTCGATTGTTGGCGAGAGCGGCTGTGGACGGGAGGGGAATTGGTTGTTGTTGTTTTGCGGGGCGGCAAGACCGACAAAAGTTTTGCTCGCGACGGAGAGATGTTAGTGGCCCTGAAAAGGGCCGTTTTTGTTGGGCGGGCGCGCGTGCGCGTGCGCGGCGCGGTTTCTAGGCGCGCTCGCCGCGGATGCGGCGCGCGAGCTGGATGTCCTTGGGCATGATGGTGACGCGCTTGGCGTGGATTGCGCACAGGTTGGTGTCTTCGAAGAGGCCGACGAGGTAGGCCTCGCTGGCCTCCTGCAGGGCCATGACTGCGGAGCTCTGGAAGCGCAGGTCGGTCTTGAAGTCCTGGGCGATCTCGCGCACTAGGCGCTGGAACGGCAGCTTGCGGATGAGCAGCTCTGTGCTCTTCTGGTAGCGCCTGATTTCCCGCAGGGCGACGGTGCCCGGCCTGTAGCGGTGGGGCTTCTTGACGCCGCCGGTGGCGGGCGCGCTCTTCCTCGCCGCCTTGGTGGCGAGCTGTTTGCGCGGCGCCTTTCCGCCGGTGGACTTGCGGGCCGTTTGCTTTGTGCGGGCCATAGCGGTTAGCGGCGTGGAGGTGCGTGCGGTACACGAAGCGTCCGGTGCTGCCTTGACAACGGGCCCGCGCGGCCCCGCGCCGCGCTTATATGCCCTCGGTGCGCGTGGTGGGGGGAGGGCGGGCCAGAGTCTATATAGGGGGGCGGCGGCAGAGAGCTCGCACCGTAGCCGACTCGCTAGCGCCGGGTGAGGAGCTGGCGCTTGTGTTTTTTCGCTTGCTTGCTTTGAGGAGGAGGAAGGAAGAAGAATGACAGGCCGCGGCAAGGGAGGAAAGGGGCTGGGCAAGGGTGGCGCCAAGCGGCACCGCAAGGTGTTGCGCGACAACATCCAGGGCATCACGAAGCCCGCCATCCGCCGCCTGGCTCGCAGGGGCGGCGTGAAGCGCATCTCTGGTCTGATCTACGAGGAGACCCGCGGAGTGCTGAAGGTGTTCCTGGAGAACGTGATCCGCGACGCGGTGACGTACACTGAGCACGCCAAGCGCAAGACTGTGACGGCCATGGACGTGGTGTACGCCCTGAAGAGGCAGGGGCGCACCCTGTACGGTTTCGGCGGTTAGGCAGGCAGGCAGCCAGCCAGCCGGTGTGCTGTGCTGCGTTGTGGCCTTCCCGCGGCCGTGCCGTGCCCGTGCTTGGTGGGAGAGACGAAAACGGCCCTTTTCAGGGCCACCACACTGTTCGGAGATTGAAAAGTGCGAAAGAGTCTGTGTTGCCTGTGCGTGTTGTTGCTGTTGTTGCTGCTGCGCGTGCGTTAGTTTTTGAGTTTGACGCGATGGGCGCGGCTGAGTCCAGTGTGTGCGTGGTTTGTTGTTTGTTTGTGGCGTGGGCATAGGCGGGCGGGCCGGATCGATCGATCGATCGATCGGATCAGCTGTTTGGTTTTTTTTGTCTGTGCCACGCGCGCCCCTTTAATTGAAACATTATAATGCTAACAATGATCATCACATTATCGGTGTATTGATGTCGTTGTCGTTTGGAACGCGACTCTGTGCGTGCGCGGAGGGGTGCAGAAACAAAAAAGACAAAAAGAGAGAAACGACAAAATGTGTGCGCGTTCGGCCACACGGGCTGTGGACAAGATGGCGGACGTGCGCCGGCGCTGGCTGTGCAATGTATGTATGTGGACGTGTTGTGTAAAGTGCGGCGAGCACGGACGACGGAAACTTTGCTTTGGACGTAGGTTTGTGTGGTGGCCCTGAAAAGGGCCGATTGTTGTGAGCCGAGCCGGCAAGGCAAAGGCAGGCGCGTTTGCGTGCAGGGAGCACGCAAGCGCAGCGCCGCGCTCTCTGTTTAGGCCTTCTTCTCGGTCTTCTTTGGCAGCAGGACGGCCTGGATGTTGGGCAGGACACCACCCTGTGCGATGGTGACGCCCGACAAGAGCTTGTTGAGCTCCTCGTCGTTGCGGATGGCGAGCTGCAGGTGGCGCGGGATGATGCGCGTCTTCTTGTTGTCGCGGGCCGCGTTTCCGGCCAGCTCGAGCACCTCAGCCGCGAGGTACTCCATGACGGCGGCGAGGTAGACGGGCGCCCCGGCGCCGACGCGCTCGGCGTAGTTTCCCTTGCGCAGGAGGCGGTGGATTCTGCCGACCGGGAACTGGAGCCCAGCCCTGCTTGAGCGGGACTTTGACTTGCCCTTGACTTTGCCTCCCTTTCCGCGTCCGGACATGGCGTTTGGCTAGTTGAAACACGTAACGTAACGGTGCGAGCCGCAGCGAGTCGAGCAGCGGAGTGCGTGGCGGCGGGACTCTCTCGCTGCTATATGATAGACGGCCACATAAGGTCATCTGGTGAAGGAGGAGTGTGTTGTCTATGTGACATTTACTCCAAAATAACGGGGTGACTTCCTAACGGGTGATTTATGGTCCTAACGGTATAGCAAGTGCCTTATACACAAATTGCTGGGCGTGCCAGCAGGGGGATGATGAAATGACTGATGAGATGAAAGGGGGTGTCCGGACGGGTGTGGGAGTATTCGACCTGGTGGCGCGTTACACGCCTGTGGACTCCTGGTTGCTGGTTTTCGTCTGCTCCAGTGGCGGGGTAGACCTCTGTTGGTCCCACCCCTCTCCCGGAGTGTAAGTCCATCTGGTGCTCGCGTCGAAGGCGGGCTGGCTGCGCGCCAGGAGAAGAATGACCTCCTCCATGGCGGTTATCCTCTTCAGAAGGATTCCTGCAAGCCCCTCTTCGGATATTGGGCTGCAGGACAGCCGTTCTTCTGTGGTTGGCGACGGCGATTGCGCAGCCGGCGTCGACGTGGCGGCGGGCGCCAGCGTGGCCGCAGTGTGCGACCTGCCGCGGCCGTTGCCGGCGGCCGACTGCTCTCGCTGCTGCGTGGGCCGCTGGGTGCGGCGGTGCGGCCCGCTACCCCCTCCACGGCCAGCGGCGGAGTGGTGGGGGGGCGGGGCAGCCGCCTGCGCGTCCACGCGGTCCATTTCTCGGGGGACTGCCGGTTCTGGGCCGGCTATCGTCTTCTTATTTCGGCGAGCCTTCCCACCTCGCCGAGATCTCTTCCGTCGTTGCTGTGGCGGCTTTTGCAGCTGCTCCTGGAGCCACTGCACGAAGGCTTTGCAGCCCCTGAAGCTCGCTACGTGTTGGCCGCCACAGTTTCTGCATAGCGGCGGGTCTTCTTTGTCCCGCCGGCAATCGCGCGAGTCGTGCGCGCCAGCGCACTTGACGCACGCGGGATCATTGCCACAGTGCTTCGCGATGTGCCCGTATTGTTGGCACTGGAAACACTGCGGCCTCTGTTCCATATCCCGTTGTGTCGGTGCTATCCTCACACCGAAGTTCAGGATTTTCTCCAGAGTGAATATATCGTTGTTTCTGGAGTGCCAAGCTGGCCCAACAAAGAGGAAGACCGGGGGCCTTCCTCTGTTTGAGCGCTGGCGGAGCTCGACTGCGCCTAGGAAGCCCAGCTGTTCGACTTCGTCGGCGACCTCGTGTGTGGAGACGATCCAAGGCAGGCCTCGTATGGTAGCCTGGATGGTTCGCCCCCACTTTGCTGCTTTGGGGACGGGCTTCTCCGCGTGGTGGCCTTCGAGGAAGGCCCTCGCCGCGTCGTAGTCGTCCCAGGTGGCGAACGTCAGTGAGAAGGTGTTACCCTCACTGGTGCAGCTCGCCGTGAACTCGCCCTTCAGTAGGCTGGCGAGTTCCTTGCGCAGCTCAGTCCACGTTTTCCCGCCTTTGTACTGGACGTGGAGTGGTGGAGCGCGCGTAGTTGTCTTGGCCCGCTGCTGTGTGGCAGCGGCTTCTTCTTCCCCAGTCTGCGTTGCGGCAGTCGAGCTCTTCTTGTTGCTCTGCTGCACTGCTGTTGCGCAAACTGGGGTGGGCTGCAGTCCATCTGCAGACGGCTGGACTTCCGTGGGATCTGCTAGGAGGCTGTGGAGATTGCCACCCGGGGCCCCCTCGTCAGTGCGGCGCTCGCTGCTGGTACGAGCGCTTTCCTCTTCAGGAAGGCGTGCTGTAGCTGCTCCCGTTGTATCTGTACGCCACACCGTCATAGGCGTGGTTGCGGTATACGAGGCGTTGGCATTGCTGGGGAGAATGCCTGTAGCTGCTCCCGTTGTATCTGTACGCCACACCATCTTAGGCATGATCGCGGTGTGCGAGGCGTTGGCATTTCTGCGGAGAATGCCGGGGTCTCGTAGCGGCGTGGCAGGGTACTTCCCGAAGTGTTTTCCATCATACTTGCGGCGTTCCTGCTTCTCGTACTTCTCGAAGTTAGAGTCCGACCTCGACCTCGGCATGGTCGACGACAATTTGCGAGCTCTCTGCCGCCGCCCCCCTATATAGACTCTGGCCCGCCCTCCCCCCACCACGCGCACCGAGGGCATATAAGCGCGGCGCGGGGCCGCGCGGGCGAGCCATTCCGAGCTGCGATGTCACTTGCGACCGTTGTGTGTTCTGAAGCTGAGGGTGTGGCGGATCGCCGCCTGGCGGAGCTAGCTTCGTCAGCGGCCCCATCCGGCCCCCCACCAACGACAACCCGGCCAATTCTACCGGACTCTGCGACGGCTTGTTCTGTGGACTCTGCACCTTCCGCTGAGAGTGCTACGTCTTCCGCTGGCGGCTTGCCGCCGACGCCGACCTCTTCTACTGATTCTTCTGGGCGATGTGGCATCGATTCAGGAATCGATGCCGCCGCCCTTAGGCGGTTAGATAGGGCACATGGCGCGTCAGGGCCCCCTTCACGTGGGACCAGCCCGCGCGCGCCGAGGCAAAGACAGGCTTCACCTTCCCCTCGTCCCTCGTCCGCACTCGACATGCCGGACATTTCCGACGCTGTCAACGTGTCCGAGCATTCGGACTTCGACTCGCTCGACGGCCACATGGACGACAGCGACATCGCGGAGGGCCTGGAGGAACACCTCGCCGCTCTCCGTGATGCTGCTGAGGAGGGGGAGTACCCGTTTGACCCCGCTTTGGGCGCTCGGCAGTTTCTCTACCCTCACGCCGCAGCCGCCGACACCGCAGACGACACCATGCAGGTCGAGCAGGAGTCTCGCAAGAGGAAGCCTGCTGCGGCCTCCTCCGACTCTGAAGCCACCCCCACCGCCGCTGCGCGGTTAAAGAAGCAGAAGGCAGCATCTGACGCGGAGGGATTCACCATCCCCCGCAAGACGGCGCCTCGCCGCCACCTTACCGTGCCGCCGACTGTCCCGGTGCACAACCGGTTCGCGCCGATTTCTGACGGCGCGGCAGACACCCCTCCCCCCCCCTCCCAGCCCTCCCACCCCAAACCTCCGCCGCCCCCGCCCATTCTGGTGGAATATTCCAAACCTTTCGTAACTCTCCTCCAACTCCTGGACCACGTCACTACCTCCGACTACCGCGTGCGGCCGATAGGCAATGACGTGTACCGCCTCTACCTCCAATCCCCCGTAGACCTCGTGCAGGTACTTCGTACTTTTGGCGAGGAGAAAATCGGTTGCTCCACCTCCCCCCAGAGGTCGAAGCGGCTCCGGGTTGTTGTCCGCGGCCTCCCTTTTAAATATGCCGACGACGACCTCCGAAAGGCGCTGCTTGCCCTCAACATCACCCCTGCTGTCATCTCCCGTGTCGTCTCTCCCCGCACCAAACTCCCCACCCCCCTTTACTTTGTTTCTGCCGACGACACGCCGGAAAATAGAGTCCTTCTGACTCTCCCTGCCATCGACCGCTGTCCGGTCACCTTCGAGAAGCCCCGTTCCCGGCGCCTCATACTCATCTGCTACCGGTGCCAGGGCCTGGCGCACTACGCAAGTGATTGCACTCGTGCGGTGCGCTGTGTTAAGTGCGCCGGTGGCCATGAGTCCTCCGCCTGCTCCAAACCTCGGGACGTCCCCCCCACCTGTGCTCGCTGTGGTGGCGCCCACACCGGTAACTACCAGGGCTGTCCTCAAATTAAAGCGTTTCGCGCCCGTCAGCGACGCTCTGCGGCCCCTTCCCTCGTGGAGCGCCAAGTGGTTGGCTCTACGGGTCCGCCTGCCTGGTCCCGTCCTCCCGGCCCATCTTCCCTCCCGCCATCCCGCCCCCCCCCATCTCCTGCAACCTTCCCCCCTCTCCCCACCCCGCTCCTCGCCTCCCCCATTCCCCCTCCTGGCACCCTCCCACCCTCCCCCTACCCCCAGCAAGCCCCGTTCACCCCGGCTCCATCCCAGCCCCCTCCCCTCCTTCCCCGTGCCCCTCCTTCCCCCCACCCTCTTCCCTCCTCCCCCGTCCCCCCGGTCTTTGGCGACCTTATCTCCAGTGTCGTGGAGGCTTTGACCTCTGCGATCACTGGGGCCCTTGACGCCCTCCTCCATTCCATCCCCCAACAAATTGCAACCGCCCTTTCCCACTCCCTCTCCCCCATCACCGCCACCCTCCCCACCCCCCGTCATGGCTGTTAGACTCCATGGCCTCACCGTCCTCGTCTGGAATGCCAATGGCATCCACCGCCAGCAAGGGGAATTCCGGCAGTTTCTACTTGATGAGGGGGTAGATATCTGCCTCCTCACCGAGTCCCACCTTAAGCCGGGGGTCAGTGTCCGGGTCCCCAATTTTTGCTGCTACCGGACCGATCGGCTCACCGCCTTTGGCGGCACCGCCGTGTATGTCCGCGCATCCCTCCGCCACCACCTGATTGCTCTCCCTGCCCTTGCCACCCTTGAGGCCACCGGCGTCGTCGTGCACACTGTGCGAGGCCCTATCACATTTGTGGCCCTCTACCGTCGGCCCCGTGGCCTCCTCCATGCCCCTGACTTCGCCACAGTCCTCTCTTTAGGCGGCGACCTCTTTGTTGGGGGCGACTGCAACGCCAAGCATACTGCCTGGCACAGCCGCCTCACGAACACCCATGGCCGTCGCCTCCTTCGCGTGGTCGAGGCACATGGTGCCCGCGTCATCAGCCCATTCGACCCCACCATCTTCCCCCATCGTGGCCCTCCGGATGTCCTCGACATCGCCCTCGTTAAAGGTCTCCCCTTTCCTATCGACGCCTCCACTCGTCCCGCCTTAGCCTCTGACCACGTCCCTGTCATCTACACCATCGACCTTGTCGGGTCCTTGGAGCCACCCCGTACCTCCTTGGACTTGCGGGGCATCGACTGGGCGTCCTATCGGCGACGCGTCGAGGCGGCTCTCCCCACCATCCCCGACGCCGCC
The DNA here is from genome assembly GCF_023898315.1 of Schistocerca nitens. NCBI lineage: Eukaryota > Metazoa > Arthropoda > Insecta > Orthoptera > Acrididae > Schistocerca > Schistocerca nitens. The sequence continues at coordinate 644,219 of NW_026046023.1, forward strand.
AGGGTGGGGGCTGACCTCACCCTCGCGCACTTTACGGATGCTGCCGTGGCTGCTGCTGTTGCTGCCACCCCTCCCCGTCCCCCTCAACCTCCTTCCCACTTGCGTCCTCTGCCCCCGGCCATTCGTGCCCTCATCACGACTAAGAACCGGGCCATCCGTGACTGGCAACGCACCCGTGACCCTGCCACCAAGCGGCACGTGAATCGCATGCAACGGGAGATACGGGCCGCCATTGACGCCCATCGCAATGCCGCCTGGGAGGCAAAGCTCTCCACTTTCAATCTCCAAGAAGCTTCTGCCTGGCGCCTGGTCTCCCAGTTCCTCCGGAAGCGTCCCCGTCTTCCCCCCCTCCTGGTCGGTGCTGAGGCTGTGTGTGATCCTGATGCTAAGGCCAACGCCTTGGCTGACGTTTTCGCGCACAGCTTCACACCGGTCGATGACCCCATAGACCCCGCCCATGTCCGCATGGTCACGGCTCACGTCCACCGGTTCCTCGGCGCCCATGACCCTGCCGACGTCATCACCCCCGTCACGGATGAGGAGGTCGCCCGGGAGCTTCGGTACCTCCATCCACGGAAAGCTGGCGGCCCTGACACCTTGACCAACCAGCTTCTCAAACAGCTTCCCCCACCCTCCGTCCCCATTCTTACCTCCACCTTCAATTCCATCCTCTCCACCGGGCAATTCCCTTCTGCTTGGAAACATGCGGAGGTGATTGCCGTCCCTAAACCTGGTAAAGACCCTCGCTCCCCTTCCAGCTATCGTCCCATCAGCCTCCTTCCCGCCCTCTCCAAGCTGTTTGAGCGGCTGTACCTCAAGCGCGTTCTCATACATGTCGCCCGGGAGCGCGTACTCCCCGACGTTCAATTTGGCTTCCGCCGTGGCCATGCCACCACGCACCAGCTCCTCCGCCTCGTTGAGGAGGCACTGGACGCCATCGAGCGTCGGGAGTACTTTGGGGCCATCTTCCTCGACGTCTCCCGGGCCTTCGACTCAGTCTGGCATGAGGGTCTGCTGTTTAAGCTCTTTCAGCATGGCTTCTCCACATCCCATGTCCGTCTCATCGCCACATACCTAGAAGGCCGCACTTTCCATGTTCGCATCCCGGGAGGTACCTCCACCAGGCGGCGCATCAGAGCAGGTGTTCCGCAGGGAAGTGTGCTCGGCCCTCTCCTGTACAGCCTTTTCACGGCCGACACGCCCACCACTCCGCGGGTTCATCTCGCCTTGTATGCTGACGACACGGCTGTTTATGCTCGCTCCCGGAGCAAGGCCCTCCTCCGACAACATCTTCAATCCGCCATCGACACACTCATGGAGTATGCCAAGAAATGGCGCCTGGCATTTAACCCTGCCAAAACACAGGCTCTCATCATGTGTCGGCGCCGGTGGCCCATCAACTATCCCCCCATCACTGTCCTTGGCACCCCTGCCCCATGGGCGGCGACTGCCAAATATCTGGGGGTCACCTTGGACAGGGCAGTCACCTGGCGTCCCCACATTGAGGACATCCGGCGCAAGGCCTTAGGCCGCCTCGGTCAGCTCTATCCTTTCCTCAATCCATCTTCCTCCCTTCCCCAGCATTTGGGCGTCCTCCTCTACACGTCCCTGATCCGCCCCATCCTGGAATATGCTTCCGTTGTGTGGGGCAATGCCGCCCCTACACATCTCCACCGTCTCCAGACAGTGCAGAACCGTGCCCTCCGGCTTGCCCTCCGCCTCCCGTACCGTTTCCCCACCCGGGAACTCCATTTGCTGGCTGCTATCCCCCTCCTTCACGACCGTGTCTGTTCCTCTGCCATTTCCTTTTATCACCAATCCCGCCAATCCTCCAATCCTCTCATCCTTTCCCTTGGCACCCGCCTCCATCGCCTGGCCACCACCCGCTGGCCTGACCTCCTCGCCCACTGATCCCTGGTCACCCCCTTTTCCCTTCCCGTTCCCGCTCTCCTACCCCTCCTCTCCCCGTGTCTGCCTCGCCGTCCGAGTTGACGGCCGGCACTGTTGGTTTAGTTTTTCCAATCTTCATCTCTCTCTCTTTCTTCTGCTTCTTCTCTTCCCACTCGTGAACGACCGGCTTGTCAATTGAGCCTTTCGTCTTCCTACTTCTCTTACTGTCCCTTCTACTGTCCTTTTCTCTTTAAAAAAAAAAAAAAAAAAAAAAAAAAAAAAAAAAAAAAAAAAAAAAAAAAAAAAAAACCACCCACACCGGGCCAGTCACATGAGGCCTTTCGTTTTCCTCCTCTTCTACTGTCTCTCTCTCTCACTCTCCTGTCTTCTTTGGGTTAAAAAAAAAAAAAAAAAAAAAAAAAAAAAAAAAAAAAAAAAAAAAAAAAAAAAAAAGCAACATGCACACCGCCAAGCCACTCTCTACCACCACGACTACGCTCACCACACCGCCAAGAGGAAGGCGAAGCGCTCCAGCGCTAGAACTTCCTACTCACGCCGAGGGTCCACCCTCACCTGTGCAGCGTCTGCGTCTGCGTCTGCGCGCGGGCGAGCCGTCCCCCGTCCACTCGCTCGGCGGACGCTGGAGACTGCGGACGGAGCGCACGGGCACGCTGTACACGTGGCAGCAGAAGAAGCCGGCGCGCACGCACCTCCACACGCAGGCGAAGATGGCTGGACGCAGGAAGGGCAGCAAGATTGCGGCCGCGATCGAACTCCTGGTCGATGCGATCGGGAAGGACCGCGGTCGCAGTCGCCGCCACAGGAAGAAGCAGCGCACTGAGCAGCAATGCTTCAAGTGCCAAAGGATGGGGCACATCGCCAAAGTGTGCAGGGGCACTCTAGCGTGTCTGAAGTGTGCTGAGGCACACGACACACGCAACTGCACCAAGCCCCGCGACGTGGCTGCCAAGTGCGTAAATTGCGGCGGTGCCCACGCCGCAAACTCGCGCAGCTGCGCCTACGTGCGGGGCTACAGAAGCAAGATGGCCGCCCCACGCCCTGCGGAGGTACCTGCCGCCGAGACGGACGTCCCGCCCCCCCGTTCCCGCGGGGGTGGTGGACCGTGCCGTCACGAAGCCGCCACGGACGACGCACTGGCCGTCTTCCACACCGCCCTTGCGGCCGAGAGGGCCGCCATGAGGGAGGAACTCGTGGCTGTTCACCGCCAGCTGCAACAGCTGCGTGAGGAGCTGCGGGTCCTCAAGAAGACGTCTACCCCCAACGCCAGCTCCACTGCGAGTCGGCCGGCGGGGGTTGACGCCTCCACCCAGACGGAGCCACCTGCGCCGCCAGTCAACGAGACGAGCGTCGTAGCGGCTCCCATGGACATTGAGGTGGAGCAGCCTGCTCTCCCTCCCGACGGGGAGGTCGAGCCGCGGGCACACGACGAGGAGGCGCACACCGAGACACTCCCACTTGCTGCAGTGGAGGCTGATTGGCTGCCTCTCCCTAAGGCGGGCAGCGTGCAGCCAGTGCTGCAGAAGGTCGCCGCGTCTCTTCGTGACGGGACATACCCGCACCTAGACAACCCCTATCCATTCACGCCACCAGACAGGACGAAACCGGCCCTTCCCCACCAGCCCTACGGACCAGTCAGGAGCAACAAGGCTCTCAGAGGACTGGTATCGAGGAAGGACCTGAACATCATCAACAAGCACCCTGTCTTCACGCCCGCGGACTGGGAATACATCTTCGAGGCCTCAGCACCGGGCGTGACGCCGGGGGAAGCGCGTCCAGAAACAGAAGAGCACCCAGCTTACCTGGAACTCCAGGAGCTCGGAAAACTCGGAGATAACCTCACCATGGAGCAAATGATCCAATACTGTCTACGAAATCAAGATTACATAGACAGGCTAAGATTCCGACAACCAATGGATGCTACGCACCCGACAGGCCAGCCCGAACTAAGTCAGTACCCTCTCGTACCAGAAAGTCAGTATCAGCAGGAATAGCACCTAGATGCTCACCCTGCATCTTCACGAGCATAGGATCGCTCGCTAGTAAAGTGCAGTGCAGTGCAGTGCGGGCGAGCCGTGGCAGCGGGAGCGTACAGGTCGTCGTAGCGGAGCGCCGAGGGAGCCACCAGCCACCTCTACCCCCTCCCCCATCACAAGACAAAGGCAGCAGCGGCAAGCGGACGAGCCGAAGCGTCCAGACATAATAGATTGGCCGGGAATCAACAATAGCCGTTGCCGCTAAAAAAGCTAAAACGGTAACCTCCAGAAAAGCATTTGTCGTGCAACCAAAAAAAAGCAAAAGTGTCGAATACCGTTTCGTCATGGCAGCGAAACGAATCTAAGGCGACAAAGCCACAGTTCCATTCACCACATAGCGCCGCACGGCAGAGCATCTCTGCCCCCCTCTATAGGGACAAATCCGTGTCAGGGCCGGCAGCACTGCTCCGTAACCCGCGCACGAGTAAATAGGGCTGACCACTCCCGTGGATACCTTCAGGCGTCAAAGCAAGGTGCCAACGAAGCGGGAACTCAGCGCCCCAAGTGCGGCCACACACACATGCCTAAGTATTTGGACTATCGAGCTGCCAACACGCCAGCGCAACATCAAAATCCAAACCGATCCGAGATGACTGGAAGACCGACTGGTGACCCCCCCAACCCCACTACCATCAGCCCAGCATCCCCAGATGACATACCGTCTGCCCAGCGGGACCAGAGGAGCCGGACCCCGTCATCGAGAGGTACCTCACCGAGCTCCTACGGCAGCACGCCGCCACGAAGACCGAGAGTGTCCACCTATGAAATATTCAACCTACCACGAGACACCACACAAAACACAATCGCAACAACCTTCAAACAGTTCGCCAACGCAAATATGAAGGCAAACATTGTCAACATCAACGTCAGGAGAGGCCTCTCCACAATAATAAAATACGCGTCCGAGGAAGCTGCGCCAACCCTGCAAACCTTCTTCCGCAACCACCTCTCCCCAGCAGTTAAAGTGCAACTGCTCCCTCCCAGGGAACCACTACAACGAAGGCAACTTAACAAGCCCTCCCTTAGCGCGGTAATCAAGGGTGTAGAGCAAGAGGTGGATGAGGAAGAGGTAAAACAACAACTTATCGAGCAGGGATTGAAGGTCCACAAAACCTGGCGAATCACCTCCCGCGAAACTGGTGGGCCAACGATGAAGTTCCGAGTATTGACCCACGATCCTGACACCATCGACAGAATGTTAAATGATGGTGTCAGGATTGACTACAAAATAAGAGCGGTAGAACCATCCAACCTTCTGCCCCCCCAGCCAGCGCAATGCGGTCGATGTTTGTCATTCGACCACAAAACGCATGGCTGCGTGGCCAAGCAAATATGCCCACAGTGCAGCGGCGAACACACGCTCTCAAGGTGTAACGCGCCTCCAGACAACACAAAATGCGCGAACTGCGGAGAGAGCCACTCGGCACTATCACTGAAATGCCAGAGCCGACCGAAAGAAGCAGTCAACACCTATGCACAAGCCGTCATAAAAACGATTGACGAACCTGCCCTACGCCCCCAAACAACAGCAGAACTAAAAGAAGAGGCTGTAATGAAGGAAGACTTCATTCGCACAATTACTACCGTTCTGCTCAACGTCTTCCAAGACAGGAAATACGAGATCAAGACAGTCTTGCGCCAAACGATCAGACAACTCCTAAACAAAGACCTGGAAGTGACGCAAAGCAACAACAGGGTCCACGTCACAATTACAGACACGAACTAAACAACTCCCCCCCCTCCCCCTACATCGGCAAAAGCACGATGGCGGGCCTGACAGTGAACGACAGCGCAAACATCATGTTTGTGAATGTCCAAGGGCTACGAAATAGAAAACATGCACTTATGCACAGCATGCATCAACACAAGATACACATCCTTGGCGTGGCTGAAACATGGCTACGCCCACAACAACACTGCAAACTAAATAGATATACCTGCCATTCCAAAAACAGACCCGACGGCAGGGGGGGCGTAGCAATATACACAGATAGCAACATCCCAGTTAAAGAGATGCCCCTCCCGCAGCAACTACAGGACACGGAAGCTGTCGTGGTACAAATCAGGACACAACAAAGATGCAAGCTGACTGTCGCATGTTTGTACAACCCACCCGGACACCCCATCCCACAAGACTTCTTGCAGTACTTGGCGACGACCTACAACAAATTCATCCTGCTGACCGACCTGAACGCACGCCACACACAACTAGGCTGCACAGCAACAAACGACAATGGACGAGCACTCTTTGACATACTAACAACCGACCCGATAGCCAGACTAGCACTCAACCAACCAACATTCATCGGACACCGCGGCTCATCCACCCCAGACCATATCCTCCATAGCCCGATCCTAACTAATAACCTATCCAATCCCTTCCTAGGTGACCCCATAACCAGCGACCATCTCCCCATCATATTCGCCACAACCGCTATAAACCCACCACCGCCTCACCCCACACAACGCAACATCCGCCTATACGCAAAAGCCGACTGGAGGAAATTCAAAACCATCATACAAGACGAACTAGCACTGCCAACTACACTGACAGACAACGCCGACCTGGAACACCTAAACGAACGACTAGAAACCACCTTCACAACAGCAATAGACGAGGCAATCCCACAAAAGACAATAGAGAACTGGAGGCCCACCATCCCGGCGGAGGCGCTAGCGATCCTAAGACGGAAAAGGCAACTACAGCGCGAAATTAGACGTACAAATAACCCAGACTTAAGACGACAGTGGAACCGACTAAACGCACAAGCGAAACGCATAATCTCCCAGCACAAACAAAAAGAATGGGACGACACCTGCCGCCAACTCAACTACAAAGAAGGCAGAAAATTTTGGAACAAATTCAAGACGCTGACTGGACAAAAGAAACCCCCCAACCAGACGCTAATAGTAGACAATGAACCAATCACAGACCCTAAAACACAAGCAGACACATTCCAGAACGCCCTCCGAATCATCCACTCCTTCCCAACAGACGCTAAGTTCGACAACGACTTCTACCGACACGTAGAGAACCAACTCCCTGACCTACTAACAAGTCCAACAGCAGAAACAGAAGACACCTCCGAACTGACCAACCCTATAACAGACGCTGAAATCACCAACGCAATACGGACCGGACGAAACTCAGCCCCAGGACAAAACAACATCAAACGTATCCACCTGCAGAACGCCCCCCTCCCTGCCTTAATCCCAGTCCTCTCACTGATGTTCAACTACTGCCTAACGACAGAAACAATCCCGACTGCGTGGAAGACAAGTAAGACCATAATGATCCCCAAACCCGACAAACCACGAACGGACCCCCTCTCCTACCGACCTATCTCACTACTGGACGTTATAGGAAAAACTTATGAACGTATACTGACCGACAGACTGCGAAAATATGTGGACAACAAACAACTACTCCCCCTACTCCAAGCCGGCTTCCGCACCAACCACTCCACCACAGACCCACTTCTCAAACTGACATGTGACATCACCCAGGGCTTCAACAGATCGCACTGTACGCTAGCCATATTCCTCGACATCGAGCGCGCCTTCGACCGTCTATGGCACAATGGGCTCCTGTTCAAACTGCTCAAACTCGGCATCCCACCGAAATTCGTACGCCTAATAAAAAATCAAATCACCGGACGACACAGCAGAGTACATGTGCAAGACGCCACCTCTGAACCATTCACCCCAGAGGCAGGAGTCCCGCAAGGTGCAATATTATCCCCACTACTGTACTCGCTATACACACACGACGTACCGACCCCAACAGACCAACACGAAAAACTCGCCCTATATGCAGATGACACTGCATATTGGTGCACAGGACTTAGAACAGACGTAATACAAAGAAAAGCAGCAAAATACCTGACCAAACTAGAGACATGGATGACAAAATGGAGAATCCGACCCAACCCGACTAAAACACAGCTAGTCCTATTCCAACACCGCAACCTGACGAAAAAACGACAGCAAAAACAAGAAGACATAACACTCCGACTATGGAACGAACCCCTACAACTGACCGACAAGGCGAGATACCTCGGTGTCCACCTAGACAAACACCTCAACTACCAAGCACATCTGCAATACCTGCTCAACAAAACGAGGAAACGACAACAATTAATCCGACAAGTACAAGGACGACTGTATGGCTGCTCCACCAGGACAGCCATACACACATACAAGACGTACATACGACCAATATACGAATACGCCGCTGCACCACTAGGCGGAATACCAAAGACAATAGCAAACAAACTGTACTCGACAGAACGCCGACTACTACGCAGCATAGCAAAACTACCATACCGCACCCCTAGCGACGAAGTATACGAGGCAACAGAAATAACCCCTCTACAAACAAGACTGACAAAACTCAGAGCAAGATACGGCTCACACATCCTACACAAACGACCCGACATGGAAGACATTCTGACGACCAAGCCACGCACAGCAAGACGCCCAAAAAAGAAATACATTTACCCGGCGCGTACAGTAGCACAAAATACAACAACTGAATTCCCCGACCTAGCACCCACAATGACACAACTGACAGGAGACGAAACCACCCCACCCCACCTAGACAAAAGACAATAGCACAGCACAAATGACGTAGTGCACCACGACAGCCCCTCACACTCAGCACACAACACAACCCATAGAACAAAACACAGTAACATTAAGGAAATCATAGGTCAAATAAGAACTACTGTTAACAAAAAAAAAAAACCAGCTCCAAGTACCACCAAAGGGAAAGGAGAAAATGTAAAACTAGAATAAGGCAAAAAACATTGTAGCAACCAGCTCCAAGTACTACAAATAGGAAAGGAGAACCTGTAAACATTAGTATTAAGATTAGTCTAAGCTAGAATATATCATCCTAAAAAACATACTCCATCACATAGAAGTACTACAGAGGGAAAAACAAGTGTAAGCACTGTTAAAAATCCCCAATTAAAATAAGGTGTCACTTCCAGTTATAAACTAGTATTAATTACGTAAACAATTAGTATATTAAGTTAGTTATATTGTTAAAAATGTTCAGTTAATACATAACAAAATCAATCAATATTCTCTCACATTATATACACCAAAAAATAACGTAAAATTAAAGATACCCAACATAAGATAATAGCATGTAATCAGATATATAAGAAAAATGGAAATAAATAAAATAAAAATGTACCCTATGGCTGATAAAGGGCAAACAGACAAGCCCTAAAACAGCCCGCCTTCTCCCCTTAGGAGAAGGAATGAAAAGTGCTAAAAAAAAAAAAAAAAAAAAAAAAAAAAAAAAAAAAAAAAAAAAAAAAGGCCGCGCGGGCCCGTTGTCAAGGCAGCACCGGACGCTTCGTGTACCGCACGCACCTCCACGCCGCTAACCGCTATGGCCCGCACAAAGCAAACGGCCCGCAAGTCCACCGGCGGAAAGGCGCCGCGCAAACAGCTCGCCACCAAGGCGGCGAGGAAGAGCGCGCCCGCCACCGGCGGCGTCAAGAAGCCCCACCGCTACAGGCCGGGCACCGTCGCCCTGCGGGAAATCAGGCGCTACCAGAAGAGCACAGAGCTGCTCATCCGCAAGCTGCCGTTCCAGCGCCTAGTGCGCGAGATCGCCCAGGACTTCAAGACCGACCTGCGCTTCCAGAGCTCCGCAGTCATGGCCCTGCAGGAGGCCAGCGAGGCCTACCTCGTCGGCCTCTTCGAAGACACCAACCTGTGCGCAATCCACGCCAAGCGCGTCACCATCATGCCCAAGGACATCCAGCTCGCGCGCCGCATCCGCGGCGAGCGCGCCTAGAAACCGCGCCGCGCACGCGCACGCGCGCCCGCCCAACAAAAACGGCCCTTTTCAGGGCCACTAACATCTCTCCGTCGCGAGCAAAACTTTTGTCGGTCTTGCCGCCCCGCAAAACAACAACAACCAATTCCCCTCCCGTCCACAGCCGCTCTCGCCAACAATCGACGTCACTCCCATCCCTCACAATACACACACACACACACACACACACACACACACACACAACAGCCGGACGACGTCACCACACACCACGGGTGGCTGGCCGCCGCCGTCTCCGAGGCGCGCGCACGCTACGCTACACTACAACGTCAACGCCACCGCGCCTTCCCAATTCCCGCCGGCCACTTCCACGTCTCACGTCCCCCCGCCGCTTTGAGACAGAGAGAGACACAACACACACACAAAAGACACGACATCCGCAAAGCAAGCAAACACACAAACAAACAAGAGTCTCCAGAAACATACATGAGCAACCAAACGTCGGCCGCCGCAAAAAAAAAAAAAAAACAACTACAACAACAACAAAAACAAATAAAATAAAATAAAAAGACCAACAAACGGCCACAACCGCTCCGCTACCGCGCGCCGCCGCCTACCGCCACCGGCACCACAATCCAACCACCACGGCACGCAAACAGTACCCACAAGGGTCACACACAACCAACCAACCAACCACACCGGCGCATGCACGACAATCAACGCCTTCCCGACGTCCTTTGATGGCCCTGAGAAGGGCCGTTTTGGGCCGCGCGACAGCCGCAGCCGTGCCATCGCGCGCCACTAAGACGACGCGGGGGAGGGCGGTGGGGGACGACGGCGTCAAGCGCCAACCCCTCTCCCTTGCCTTTCTTTAACGTTACTACTTTACTTCTTCTTCTTGGGCGACGCCTTCGCCTTAGACGGCGTCGTCGCCTTCTTCGGGCGCGGCGCCTTCGGCTTCTTCGTCGGAACCTTGGCGGCCTTCTTCGCCTTCGACGGCGACTTGGCCTTGGCCGGCTTGGCCGCAGCCGCCTTCTTCGCACCCGCGGGAGCCGCCGACGCCGCAGACGCCTTCTTGGCGGCGCCCGCCTTCCGACCGGTCGCCGCCTTCACGCCACCAGCCTTCTTTGCGCCGGCCGCGCGGCCGCCCTTCTTCTCCTTGCTGGCCGGAGCGGCGCGCTTCTTCTTCGCACCGCCGGCACGGGCCTTGCCGCCCTCGGCCGCCCCGCCGCCGGCGCCGGCAAGCTTGAAAGAGCCGGACGCGCCCTTCCCCTTCGTCTGCACCAGCTCGCCAGCCACGACGGCCGACTTGAGGTACTTCTTGATAAAGGGCGCCAGCTTCTCCGCGTCCAGCTTGTAGTGCGCGGCAATGTACTTCTTGATCGCCTGCAGCGACGAGCCGCCGCGCTCCTTCAGACTCTTGATGGCGGCCGTCACCATCTCAGAGGTGCGCGGGTGCGCAGGCTTGGCGCGCGGCTTCTTCGCAGACGCCGCAGACTTGGCCTTCTTCGTCGTGCCGGTGGCGGCGGGTGCCGCAGCAGTCTCGTTCGTAGCCGCCTGATCTGCCATTATTTCGACGGACGACGCGCGTACACACAACAACAGAACAGCGAGAGAGCGGCGAGCACGGCAGAGAATAGCCGCCGCGCCGCCAGGCCCAGCCAGTGTCGCGGGCGGGCGCGGACGGCCGAGAGAGCGGCCGCCACTCTGCGCGCCGCCGCGCCGCGCCTCCCGCGCTTGCTACCGCCCAACGTCCGACAGCCTGTGCGGACCAGCCCCAAACCTGCGCCGCAACCACCCGCGCCATTCAAACCACCGAGGATGGGGCTACACACGGCCACACCACAGTCGCCAACCAGTCGCCACGGCAGCGCCGCAAACCACGGCCAAACTGCAGCTACCGCGCGCCACAGCCTGGCTCGGCCCGCCGAGAATCGCCGCCCCCGCCCAAATGCCGCCCCCACAGCCCCAGCCGACGACCCGCCACAATGGCCAAACCTTCGGCAAAACTGGCGCACCGTCGCCGCGCCAGCCCGGCCAGCGCGGCCGCCGCCACAGCCACACAAGCGGAGGCGTGCGGCGATGACGGCCGTGCAAACGCACCTCCGCCGCCCCATCGCCCTCCCACCGTTTCCCGATCGGCCCGCGGCCGTCGGGCCACCTCGCCCGCCAACATTCGCGCCCGTTTCTCACAACATTGCCCGCCGCAAAACAAAAACGAGCGCCGCCTGCGCAACATGGGCACCGGCCAACCGAGGCGCCGCCGCCCCTCGCCGCTTTCAGCGAGGGTGGCTAACCGCCATCCGCAACTACAGACGCACCGAATCTGCCTTCATCAAAAGCACACACCGACAGCCGACCTCTAACATTTAGACTCCGCAAGCCACCCAACGGTGTGTGGCGGAGGGCACTTCACGTGCCAATGTCATTTACCTCCCTTTGCTGTTCCAGTCGCGTATGGTTCGCGGGACGAACCGACAGTCTGCAAAAAAAAAAAAAAAACGCCTCCGTGCGCGCTCGAATCTCTCTAACCACATCCATTCGTGATCTCCTCGGGAGGTATACGCAATATATTCGATACCCCATCCAGAAACGCAATATCTCGAAACCTGGCGAGCAAGCTACACCGCGATGCAGAGCGCCTCTATTGCAGAGTCTGCCGCGTGGGTTTGTTAAACATCTCCGTAACGCTATCACGGTTACCAAATGACCCTGCGACGAAACGTTGGATCGTCTCCGTCGCCTCCGTCAACGCGACCTGGTACGGATCCCACACTGATGGGCAACACGCACGTATAGGTCGAACGAACGGGTGTTTTGTAAGCCACCTCCTCCTTTGTTGATGGACGACATTTGCTACGCATTCTCCCAATAAATCGCAACCTGGTACCCGCCTTACCAACAATTACTTTTGTTTGTTTTTTTTTTTTGTTTTTTTTTTTTAATATGATGATCATCCCACTCCCAATCACTCCGCACGCATACTCCCAGATATTTTACAGACGTAACTGCTACCAGTGTTTGTCCCGCTATCATATACTCAATCATACAATAAAGGGTCCTTCTTTCTATATTATTCGCAATACATGTTAAGGGACAGTTGCCACTCCCTGCACCACGTGCCTATCCGCTGCAGATCGTCCTGCATTTTTCGCTGCAACTTCTCTGTATACTACAGCATCATCCGCGAAAAGACGCATGCAACGTCCGACACTATCTACTAGGTCATTTATATACATTGTGTGTGAAGAGCAATGGGTCCCATAACACTCCCCTGTGGCACGCCAGAGGTTACTTTAACGTCTGTAGACGTCTCTCCATTGATAACACAACATGCTGTGTTCTGTTTGCTACAATCTCTTCAGTCCAGCCACACACTTGGTCCGACATTCTGCAGACACTTACTTTGTTTATCAGGCGACAGTGCGGAACTGTATCGAACGCCCTCCTTCCGGATGTCAACCAAAATGGCATCTACCTGGGAGCCTGTATCTAATATTTTCTGGGTCCCATGAACAAATAAAGCGCGTTGGGTCTCACACGATCGCTGTTTCCGGAATCCATGTTGATTCCTACATAGTAGACACTGGGTTTCCAAAAAACGACATGCTACTACTCGAGCATAAAACATGTTCTCAAATTCTACAACCGATCGACGTCACAGATATAGGGCCTATAGTTTTGCGCATCTGCTCGACGACCCTTCTTCAAGCCCGGGACTACCTGTGCTCTTTTCCAATCATTTGGAACCCTCCGTTCCTCTAGAGACTTGCGGTACACGGCTGTTAGGAGGTTCTGTCGCGTACTCTGTGTAGAATCGAATTGGTATCCCGTCGGGTCCAGTGGACGTTCCTCTGTTGAGTGATTCCAGTTGCTTTTCTATTCCTCCTTGGACACTTATTTCGATGTCAGCCATTTTTTCGTTTGTGCGAGAAGGAACTGCAGTGCGGTCGTCCTCCGTGACACAGCTTTTGGAAACAGGTGTTTAGTATTTCACAGCTTTACGCGTGTCATCCTCTGTTTCGAGCCGCTTACTACTGATTCAACGTACGACCACAACGTCCTAGGATTTGATTTGATTTCCTGTCACGTCGGTACATGGAATTGTACTTTCGCATTCACCGGACGCTTCACGCATAGCCCTCCTTACGCTAACTTTGGACATCGTTTAGCGTCTGTTTGTCTGAGAGGTTTTGGCTGCGTTTCAACTTTGAGTGAAGCTCTCTTTGCTTTCGCTATAGTTTCCTAAACTTTGGTTGTTGTACCGCGGTGGGTTTTTCCCATCCCTCGCAGTTTTACTCGGCACGTACCTGTCTAAGACGCATTTTACGATTGCCTTGCACTTTCTCCATAAACACTCAACATTGTCAGTGTCGGAGCAGACATTTGCGTTTGCATCTGCCTGGTAGTCTCAAATCTGCCTTCTATTACTCTTGCTAAACAGATAAACCTTCCTCCCTTTTTTTTTTTTTTTTGTTTTTTTTTTTGTTTTTTTGTTTGTATATTCCTACTAACGTCCATATTCAGCGATGCTGCAACGGCCTCTTGTTCACTGGGTCCCTGTTCTGCACATACAGAGTCGACAAGTTCGGGGTCTGTTTGTCATCGGTAGGTCCACGATGTTATCTCCACGAGTCGGTTCTCTCTCTGTTTAATTGCTCGCGGCATTTTTCGTTCGGATGGTGCACTCAGTATACTGTCACTCGATGCTCTGTCCCTACCACCCGTCCTGAACATCTGGCACATTGAAATCTCCACCTAAGACTGTAACACGCTGCGGAAAGGAAAATGTATGTCCACATTTTCTCTCACTTGTTCGGCCACTAATGCTGCTGAGTCGCGAGGTCGGTAAAAGGAGCCAATTATCAACCTAGCTCGGCTGTTGAGTGTACCCTCCACCCACAATAGTTCACAGGAACCGTCCACCACTTCTACTTCACTACACAGGATAAACTACTACTAACAGCGACGAACCACTCCACCACCGGTTGCATGCACGCTATCCTTTCTAAAGCACCGTCTGTACCTATAACGATTGCAGCTTCGGCGCTTTCTATCAGCGCTTGACGTTCCGGTACTTTACCAACGCAGAGCTTCGACAGTTGACAATTACAATACCGATTGCCGCTTGGTCCCCGCATGTCCTGACCTTGCCCCGCGCCCGTTGCCCTTTCCGTACTTGCCCAAGGGCCATCCAACCTAAACAGAACCGCCCAGCCCACGCCACACAACCCCTGCTACCCGTGTAGCCGCTTGTTGCGTATAGTGGACTCCACCTAAGACTATATAACATAACATGCCCTAAGGCATTCGCGGTGTACACCACCCTAAGGTGAGGTTAGGTTAGGTGGACGTGGGTTAGGTTAAGGGTTACAGTTAGGTTAAGCGTCAAAGTTAGGTTAAGCGTTCGGACGTGAGGCGTCAGGTGGCCGCACCTACCTTTACGGCCGGACATCTTAGGTTAGAGGTTAGGTTAGGTTAAGGCGCCGAGAGGTCCGCGGTCAGGTTACGTTCACCTTCGGGCGCCACACGTAGGTTTCAAAGGTGTGTCGGTCGGTCGTCGGCAAGCCGCAAAAACTACAGACGACGTCGACCAAACCGCCGCAAGACCGAGCAGGAGGCAGATATAAAACACACACACACACACACACACACACACACACACACACAAAAACAAAATTTAAACACCACCCACCGGCCAAAGGGCACCAAAAACCACAAACCCGAGCACCACGTCGACCAGAGGCAACCCGCCGCTCACGCGACATGGCTGGCAACTAAGGGGCAAACGGCAACGGCGCTTTCCGCACCGGGCCGGATGCACGTACGACAACACCGCTACCCGTACGCAGGCCTCCCATTGCACACAGCCGCTCTGTGTTTGAACATCATCAATGGCGCGCCCGCGGCTCGTCGCGGGCGCAGCCATAACGCCGCCACTTTTGCACCAACACATTCACGCACCGCAAAACAGCTCGCCGACACAGCACAGCCGACAAAACAAAAACAACCCGCGAGACGGGGGCGACAAACGACAACGATAACAACAACAACAGCAGCAAACAACTCGCACCAAGCGTCCAACAGGTAACAAACGGACAAGCACAGCCTCTGCTAACGGCCACGACGCCAGCGGCACACTGCTCCTTTCCCGCCACACTCGATTTCACAACGCACGCACGCGACCCCGTCAACGACACCGACACGACACACGACGGGCTCCCTTCCCGCAACCTACACCTTTCCGCCACTACGCACAGCTCCACCCGACGCGCCCGTCGCAACGACACTACTGCACGCACTATCCACCCGCCTCCTCCTCTCCCCCCCCCCCCCTTCCCGTACACAACAACACAGCCAAAAACAACACTCACGACCCAAACATACTAACGACATGGCACGTGCATCGGCGCACACCCCAACCAGTCACCGTCGACAACCACACGCAAGGCACGAAACCGGCGTCCTTCCACGTTGCCATCAAAGCTGCACAAACAACCACAGGAGGAACCACCAACAACGGCCCGCCCGCCCGCCCGCCCGCCCCAATATTCTCCCACCCTCACCTCACGCCGCAACCACCAAACGCACATTCCCGCTCGCTACCACACACCTCTCGGCAGCCGCTTCGCAAACACATGACGTGACGTGACATCATCACATCACGGGCTACGCACGCACACCGACCCACTTTCCTGCCCTTCGCCCTCTTCTTTCCGACGCCTGCCTTCGGCCGAGCACACGTACGTGGCACAACGCCCAACACAGTCACACACAGTCGACAGGCGCACGCCCAGGCACGCAACGACGCAGCGCAGCAAAGGCGCCCGCAACACATACCTCCTCTCTCTTCTCGCCGCCGCCGCCGACCGCCCGCCAGCCAGCCAGCCAGCCAGCCAGCCAGCCACTCGCAATGTGCACTGCCAACCAGCCACACGTCCACCGCGCCGCCTCCGACCACCCGCCAGGGGGCGCTCACGTCCGCGACAACAGCGCGGCCCGCCGCCGGGCGGGCCCAGCCGAACCCAGCCCAGCCGGCGCGCGCTGCTCTGCACTCGGCGCGCCACACATCCTGCTGCAGACCGGGCTCGTCTCTCTGTACGCGTCTGCCCGCATCTCGTCTTCCTGCGCATCAACACAACGAGGCCGCGTGAGCAAACCACCCCCCCCCCCCCCCCCGTCACAACGCCACATCACACACTGCCTTGTCTACCGCCGAAATGCACTCACCAGCCATCCGCTTCGTCTTCGTCTTGTTTACTCGTTGTTGTTGCAGCGGCGCACACAGCCCCGGCCGGCCGCATCCGAGGGTGGCCCGCCGCCAGCGTCTCCTCCTTGGGCACAGGTGCGGTGCCGTGCCGTGCCGTGCCGTGGCCGCCCATCCATCCAACCGCACGCATTTGCTGGCCGCCTCTGCTGCAGAAGAAGACAAAAAACGAAACGTACAAACATACACGCACCCATAGCGTGGCCACACACGGACGGGACCGACAGGCTCCAAGGCGACCAAAGGATAAAAACAAAATAAAAAAACAAAAACAAAAAGACGCAAAGCAAGCAACAAGCACAGGCTGTCGCCTCGCGCCTCTGTCCTTCCGCCCCCGCCCTTCTCTCCCACCACATGCCCACAAACACCACCGCCTCCCCCTCCCCGCACCTCCACATTCGCCCCCTCCATTTGTTCCTTTCTCGCTCTTCCCTTCTGTGTGTCTGCGTGCGTGCGCGGGCGGCGCCTCTCAACATCCGCCGGCCGTCCGTCCCGTTTTCGCCGTACCACACACGCCACCGCCTCCTCCCCGTCCACCACCGCCGCCCCTGTCCGCCCCGCACAACACCATACACCGCTGCTTGTCCTGGCCGTTGCCACCAAAGGCGCCAGCCGCAAACCGCGCCAACGCCGCAGCGCGCGTGCGTCCTTCCTTCTCCGTGCCGACGCGGCCTCTATTCCCGCACCCATTCGGCCGACGACACAGCCGTTGGGCTCCGCACTGCGCGTACCGGCGTTACGCACGCACACCCACCCCCCTCGCGAACGCACGACTCATTGTCTTTGTTGTTTCTCCTCTTTCTTAACGTCTTTGTTTGTTGTTTGTTGTTTGTTTTGTTTTTTGTTTTTTGTTTTTTTTTTTCGTTTTTCCCCACCGCCACATGTGACACAATGCCGCCCTCCACCTTTCGTTCGTGGTTGCTTGCTTGCTTGCTTTGTTTCTCTTTCTCATTGGTACACGTCCGACGCGCTCCATTTCCACCACACCACGGCCATCAGCCTCCTCAACGGGCAGGCGCAGTGTGCCATTCTCCGGCGCACAAGCACACCGCGCGGTACTGGCGCGGCTCGCTCTCCTCGCCCCCACGCCACGCCACGCCACGCCACCGGTGCGCAGCAGCACATGTGATGTCTCGCAACACGACACGCGGTGCGCACACCCCGACCACGCGGCTCTAAAGGCATGGCACCGGCGACATGCGCCGCCCCAGCCACGCATCCGTCGTCTCACGTTGTTCACTGCCAGCCGCGTCGGAGGCTACAACCGCAACCACCACAACAACGGTCCCCCTCCCGGCAACACATTTGTTGCACAAACAAACACAACCGCCGAGCGCAGCGCGAACCACCCACACGCGCCCTCCGCGTCTCCTTTCTCCTTTCGCCCCCTCCCATCTCCCGAATATGCCAGCAGCGCAGCGTTACGCGTGCCCCTCACCCGTCCACACTACCGCGAAACGAACACGCCTTCCGGGCCACCTGCAAGGGCACGCCCACCACCAAATACTGCCGTATTCACGGACGCAGTTCGCAACACGCAACGCACTCTCCACCTACCTTCTTTCTCTCGTCCCTTCTCTTTAAAAACAAAACAAACACACAAACCAACCACGGCTAACACACTTTTTCGCGACACCTTTGACTGCGTTATCTCGACCGTGACGGCAGCTATCGACCATCCATTCCCCACTACACACACACACACATCATTCGCTACACCGCACACGAAACGGCAAGGGCAAGGCACTCTCTCATAGATTCTTCCTCCGAGCCATATCGGGCGAACGTTGCATCCGGGAAGGCAATGCAATTCAGCCGTCACCACGGCCGACACTTGCAGCCGCGCCGTAAACGCATGTCAGTGCGGCTGCAATGCACGGGAACGTTCCGTTGCTCTAGACAGCGCCTCTCCGTTTTTCCCCTGTCTCGTTTTCCGGTGATTGCTTCTCCTTCTTCTTTTTCTTCGTTTCGTTTCGTTTTATTATTTTCGTTCCCCTCCTCCACCATTGTTTCCGTCCCCACAGTTTTTTTTTTTTTTTTTGCTCATTCCACACGTTCTGCCCAGACAAGACATGACATCCGACCGATCACAGTCAGCCTTTCGTCACCGTTCGCAGCGCCGACGGTGCCACAGTGAGACGGGTGTTCAGACCGACACGTTGCCATGATGCCCATAGACAGCTACTCAGGGCCGCCGGATCGGATCACATCACCGACAAACCGGCCATTTCACCGGGGGACACAGACAACCGCGTGTACGCCCATAACAACAAACAACGGCCGTCGTCGTCTACCGTCACTGAACCGAACACACGTGCACCTTGAATGACGACACCGGCGTGCGTGCGCACAACAATCAATCATTCAAATCAACTGCAGAAACGGCTATCAAAATCAAGGGCCAAATAAATGGGTACACCACCGTGCGTGTCGCCTACCCCACCCGCCCGTACAATTCTTGCGTCTTCTTAATGACTAGTAAAGACACGTCCATTTTTTTTTTTTTTTTTAAAACGTCACCAACACACCTCCACGCCGTACAGCAAAGGGAATAGTAGACGGCAACACAACATTTCACCCTCGCCATCATGTATGTATGATGTGACAACAAACAAACCCGCAGACGGCCCTAACGGTGACATCCAACAATCGCGAGGGGTTTCAATTGCAGTCACGTGACTAACCGGGCAGACAGAGACAAAGAAAGGAAAGGAATCAGCGACACAGACAACACCTCCTGTCTGTGTGTCGACAAACAACCAACCAACCAACCAACCACGCCACGACTCGCGAGCACGCATAACCACCACCACCACCACCACCAGCTGCTTCGCAACCAACCAAACCGGGTAGCTATGCGCCGCCTCACACAAACAACAATTCCGCTCTTCCCGCAAAGGCAATTTGGTGGCCCTGAAAAGGGCCGTTTTGCCGCTCTCGCAACGGAGGGGAGCTCCCTAGAGCCTTAACCCCCTCACTTGGAGCTCGTGTACTTGGTCACCGCCTTCGTGCCCTCGCTCACGGCGTGCTTGGCCAGCTCGCCAGGCAGCAAGAGCCGCACAGCCGTCTGGATCTCGCGGGACGTGATGGTCGAGCGCTTGTTGTAGTGCGCCAGGCGAGACGCCTCGGCCGCAATGCGCTCGAAAATGTCGTTCACGAAGCTGTTCATGATGCTCATCGCCTTCGACGAGATGCCCGTGTCGGGGTGCACCTGCTTCAGCACCTTGTAGATGTAGATGGCATAGCTCTCCTTCCTCTTGCGCTTCTTCTTCTTGTCGCCCTTCGAAATGTTCTTCTGCGCCTTGCCAGCCTTCTTGGCGGCCTTCCCGCTAGTCTTGGGCGGCATCTCGAACGTACAACAGCAAGCAGCAAGCGCTCCGCTCTAGTCAGCGTCTCCCCACACAGTGGCACCCGCCGCTACCGCAACACCCCACCTTTACCAGCTCGCCCTGTTGCGGCCGCCGACCAATGGGGCGCGCGCGCAACCGGCCGCCGCACCCGAGCCCATAAAGGGACCCCCACCCTAGTCCCGCCGCCACGCACTCCGCTGCTCGACTCGCTGCGGCTCGCACCGTTACGTTACGTGTTTCAACTAGCCAAACGCCATGTCCGGACGCGGAAAGGGAGGCAAAGTCAAGGGCAAGTCAAAGTCCCGCTCAAGCAGGGCTGGGCTCCAGTTCCCGGTCGGCAGAATCCACCGCCTCCTGCGCAAGGGAAACTACGCCGAGCGCGTCGGCGCCGGGGCGCCCGTCTACCTCGCCGCCGTCATGGAGTACCTCGCGGCTGAGGTGCTCGAGCTGGCCGGAAACGCGGCCCGCGACAACAAGAAGACGCGCATCATCCCGCGCCACCTGCAGCTCGCCATCCGCAACGACGAGGAGCTCAACAAGCTCTTGTCGGGCGTCACCATCGCACAGGGTGGTGTCCTGCCCAACATCCAGGCCGTCCTGCTGCCAAAGAAGACCGAGAAGAAGGCCTAAACAGAGAGCGCGGCGCTGCGCTTGCGTGCTCCCTGCACGCAAACGCGCCTGCCTTTGCCTTGCCGGCTCGGCTCACAACAATCGGCCCTTTTCAGGGCCACCACACAAACCTACGTCCAAAGCAAAGTTTCCGTCGTCCGTGCTCGCCGCACTTTACACAACACGTCCACATACATACATTGCACAGCCAGCGCCGGCGCACGTCCGCCATCTTGTCCACAGCCCGTGTGGCCGAACGCGCACACATTTTGTCGTTTCTCTCTTTTTGTCTTTTTTGTTTCTGCACCCCTCCGCGCACGCACAGAGTCGCGTTCCAAACGACAACGACATCAATACACCGATAATGTGATGATCATTGTTAGCATTATAATGTTTCAATTAAAGGGGCGCGCGTGGCACAGACAAAAAAAACCAAACAGCTGATCCGATCGATCGATCGATCGATCCGGCCCGCCCGCCTATGCCCACGCCACAAACAAACAACAAACCACGCACACACTGGACTCAGCCGCGCCCATCGCGTCAAACTCAAAAACTAACGCACGCGCAGCAGCAACAACAACAACAACACGCACAGGCAACACAGACTCTTTCGCACTTTTCAATCTCCGAACAGTGTGGTGGCCCTGAAAAGGGCCGTTTTCGTCTCTCCCACCAAGCACGGGCACGGCACGGCCGCGGGAAGGCCACAACGCAGCACAGCACACCGGCTGGCTGGCTGCCTGCCTGCCTAACCGCCGAAACCGTACAGGGTGCGCCCCTGCCTCTTCAGGGCGTACACCACGTCCATGGCCGTCACAGTCTTGCGCTTGGCGTGCTCAGTGTACGTCACCGCGTCGCGGATCACGTTCTCCAGGAACACCTTCAGCACTCCGCGGGTCTCCTCGTAGATCAGACCAGAGATGCGCTTCACGCCGCCCCTGCGAGCCAGGCGGCGGATGGCGGGCTTCGTGATGCCCTGGATGTTGTCGCGCAACACCTTGCGGTGCCGCTTGGCGCCACCCTTGCCCAGCCCCTTTCCTCCCTTGCCGCGGCCTGTCATTCTTCTTCCTTCCTCCTCCTCAAAGCAAGCAAGCGAAAAAACACAAGCGCCAGCTCCTCACCCGGCGCTAGCGAGTCGGCTACGGTGCGAGCTCTTCGCTTCGCTTCGCTTCGCTTGAAAATCACGGACCTCCTCAGTCCGGAGATGGTGGAGGCTAAGCAGCAGTGCTGCTGTTCCTCCTTGATTCCTCGGTTGTCGTATTTGTGGCCTCTCGTTGGAATGGGCCTCGGCTACCCCGCTGAGTTTAGACTAGCGAAGTAGTCGTGTATTGGTATGTCTTCTGGGGCAGGCTGACGCCTGCCGGAGCGCCACTCCTCCTTCACCCACTTCTCTGTGACCCGGGTGATGTGTTCCCAGTCCGAAGGGGTGAAGATGGGGCGGCTGTTGAGCAATTTCAGCTCCTTCCTGGTTACGGCCTCATGCAAGATGCACCTCATGTGTTTGAGGTCACACGGTTGGTGAGGCGGTGGTGGCTTCGCGTGCGCCGGCGTGAAGGGGTATGGGTTTTCCCCGTGAGGGTACGACCCGTCCTTCAGCGACGCCACGATCTTCTTGAGGAAGGGCTGCACGCTCCGCTCGTCTGGGAGCGGAAGGGGCAGCTCTTCGTCTGTTACCGCTTCTGCAGCTTGCGAAGAAGCGGGCTTCGTCCTGAGGGGTGGAGTGGCTGGACAGGCGTTGTCCAGGCCCGGTTGTGCCCAGCCATTAATATTCCGGAACATCTGCATCGCCTGGTCCGCGATCGCATCGAGCGACCGGCGTTCCGCCGCCGTCACGGTAACTGTGGGTGTCTCCGTGTGCGTCTCCACGTCGTGTGCCCGCGGCTCGACCTCCCCGTCAGGAGGGAGAGCAGGCAGCACCACTTCGATCTCCATGGGTGCCTCCGCGCCGCCCGTCACATCAACTGGCGGCTCGGGTGGCACCGTCTGGGTGGAGGCGTCGACCCCCGTTGGCCGACTCGCAGTGGGGTTTGGCGTCTTCCTGAGGACCCGCAGCTCCTCACGCAGCTGTTGCAGCTGGCGGTGAACAGCCACGAGTTCCTCCCTCATGGCGGCCCTCTCGGCCGCAAGGGCCGTGTGGAAGGCGGCCAGTGCGTCGTCGGTGGTGGCTTCGCGACGGCACGGTGCGCCACCCCCGCGGGAACGGGGGGGCGGGACGTCCGTCTCGACGCCAGGCAGCTCTGCTGGGCGTGGGGCGGCCATCTTGTGTCTGTAGCCCCGCACGTAGGCGCAGCTGCGCGAGTTTGCGGCGTGGGCACCGCCGCAATTCACGCACTTGGCAGCCGCGTCGCGAGGCTTGGTGCAGTCGCGTGTGTCGTGTGCCTCAGCACACTTCAGACACGCTAGAGTGCCCCTGCACGCTTTCGCGATGTGCCCCATCTTTTGGCACTTGAAGCATTGCTGCTCCGTGCGCTGCTTCTTCTTGTGGCGGCGACTGCGACCGCGGTCCTTCCCGATCGCATCGACCAGGAGTTCGATCGCGGCCGCAATCTTGCTGCCCTTCCTGCGTCCAGCCATGTTCGCCTGCGTGTGGAGGTGCGTGCCGGTGGTGGGGTGCGAGCTCTCTGCCGCCGCCCCCCTATATAGACTCTGGCCCGCCCTCCCCCCACCACGCGCACCGAGGGCATATAAGCGCGGCGCGGGGCCGCGCGGGCCATTCTGAGTTAGGATGCCGCGAGAGACAGACGTGCGTTCTGATGCGACGGGTGTGGCGGATCGCCGACCGGCGGAGCTTGCTCCGTCGGCGGCCCCATCCGGCCCCCCACCTACAACGACCCCGCACTCGACAACGGTGACGATTGGGCCTACGAAGAGGACGAAGACAGCCGCAGCCGGCGGCGTTATTGCGCTGCCACCGACCGCCACCATCTGCGCCTCCACCATCACCACCACAACCATCACCACCACGACCATCACATCCACAGTCATCTGCCCCTCCCCTGCCACTCCCGGTCGCAGTTTCATTGATGCAGCCATCAATGAAACTGCACCTAGGGCGATTAGGGAAATCTGCGCATCAGGGCCCCCTTCACGTGGGACAAGCCCGCGTGCGCCGCGTTCTAGATCCCGCTCCCCCCTACCCCCCTCCACCAGACCGCCACTCGACATGCCGGACATCCAGGACGCTGTATGCGTCCCTCAACCACTTCCGGCACCCGACGAAGACCTTGCGTCCTTACTGATGTCTGACGCAGACATACAGGAGGGACTGCAGGAACACCTGATCCCCCTCTGTGAAGCCGCCGAGGAGGGGGGCCAGCCGATTGACCCTGTACAGCTTCAGGCCCTCCGCTACCCGAACATGACTGCCGCGGCCGACGACGGCGGTGGCGGGAGCGTGATGGAGTTCGACGACGACCATCGGCGCCCGGTCGCTGAGCGTCGGAAGCGGCAGTTAGTCGCATCCTCCGATTCGGAGGCGACACAGCCTGCTGAACGCGGGCAGTCAAAAAAGAAAAAGGCCATACTAGACGCGGAAGGGTTTCAAGTACCGCGCAAGCCGGCACCTCGCCGACAATCCGCAGAGCCAGCCTCAGATGTGCCCATCCAAAATCAATTTGCAGCACTTGATGGCGCTGCAGACCCTCCTCCACCCCCTCCTCCCCCCCCCAAAGTCACACCCCCTCCCCCACCGCCCATTGTGTTTGATTACAGTCGGCCCATGAAGGAACTTGTCGATATTCTAGACACCATCACCACCTCCCCCTACCTCATCAAACCAAATCAGAATGACCAGTATCGACTTACTCTCCAGTCCCCAGAGGATCTGGTCCAGGTACTTCACACACTCCGCTCTCTCAACATTCCATACTTCTCCTACCCCTCCAAGTCCCGCCGCCTAAGGGTCGTCGTCAGAGGGCTTCCTATGAAGTACTCTGGCGATGACCTGAAGTCGGCCCTAAATTCATTTGGCATCACCACCTCAGTCATCTCCAGGATCATCTCCCCCCGCACCCGCCGCCCCACCCCACTCTTCTTCGTTTCCGCTCCAGACACGCCGGAGAACCGCCTCCTCCCCACCCTCACCCTCCTCGACCACGTCAAAGTGACGATGGAGAAACCCCGCTCCAGGAGGATGACCCTGGTATGCTTTCGCTGCCAAGGCTTGGCGCACTTCGCGAGTGACTGCACCCGCGAAGTGCGATGCGTGAAGTGTGCCGGTGGTCATGCCTCCAGGGAGTGCTCCAAACCCCGAGACGCCCCCCCCACTTGCGCCCGCTGTGGCGGGAATCATACGGGCAGCTACATGGGCTGCCCAAAAATCCAGTCATTTCGGGCATTCCAGAACCACAAACGATTTTCAGGGCCCTCGGCGGCGACCCGTCCGGGCACTAGCTATGCTGCTGCCCTGGGCGGGTCGGCGTCGCGGACGTACCCCATCCACGCGTCTCGCTCCCATCCTGCCCCTTCGGGCTCCTACCCACCCCCCCTCCTCTCCATCCCTACCACTCCTCCCCCCGCAACACTCCCTCTCCACCACTCCCAGCAGGCGTCATGCACTGCCCCCCTCTCCCCACAGCGGGCGTCATGCTCCGCTGTTCCACACCCCTCACGGCATCAGGCGTTAAGCTCTGCTGCCCCCACACCCATCCCCATACAATCTCAGCACTTCCCTCTCCCCATCCCCTCCCCCATCCCCACCCCATTTGGTGACCTCATCAACAATGTTGTTGAGGCCTTCACCTCAACTATCTCCTCCGCTTTCAGCTCGTTCCTTCAAACCATCCCCCTCCAACTCGCCTCTGCCCTCTCCCAATCCCTGCCCCCCACCATCACCCCCGTTCCAACCAGTCATGGCTGTTAGACATCACGGATTGACAGCCATGATCTGGAATGCCAACGGTCTCCATCCACAGCAGGGCGAGTTTCGTCAGTTTCTCCTTGATGAGAGGGTTGACATTTGCCTTGTCGCTGAGACGCACCTCAAACCCGGTGTTTTTGTCCGTGTAGCAAACTATTCCTGCTACAGGACAGACAGGCCCACCGCCCACGGTGGCACGGCGGTGTACGTACGAAATTCCCTCCGCCACCACCCCATTCCCCTCCCCCCACTCAACACTGTGGAAGCCACTGGCGTTGTTGTTCACACGGTGAGGGGTCCCATCACGTTCGTGGCTCTCTATAGACCACCACGAGGCCTACTTGAAACACCGGACTATGGGACATTGCTGTCGCTTGGCAACGATGTCTTCGTTGGCGGCGACTTCAATGCCAAACACACTGCCTGGAACAGCAGATTAACAAACACATCTGGTCGTCGACTCCTCCAGGTCGCTGAGCGGCATCATGCCCGCACCATCGGCCCGCACGACCCCACAATATACCCCTCTGGAGGACGTCCCCCTGATGTCCTTGACATCGCAGTGGTGAAAGGTCTACCCCACCTCATCACTGCAGCCACCCGCACTGCTTTAGCCTCTGACCACCGGCCGGTCATCTGTTCCATCGATCTCGTTGGAACCACGACCGCGCCGAGCGAAGGCCTGAACATCCGCGGTATTGACTGGCAGTCCTACCAGAGGCGGGTCGAAGCAGCCCTACCCACAATCCCTGCTGCCGATCAAACTGACGCAGATCGTACACTCATCCACCTCACCACCATTGCCCTAGATGCTGCAACAGCAGCGACCCCTCACCGTCCACAACGGCCCCCAGACCATCTGCGTCCGCTCCCCCCCCACATCCTTGCTCTCATCTCAGAGAAAAACCGGACCACCCGAGAATGGCAGCTCACTCGGAATCCGGCAACCAAGCGCCTCATTAATCGACTACAGCGCCAAATCAAGGCTGCGGTGCAAGACCACCGCAATCAGGCATGGGAGACCAAAATCTCTGCCATTGACCTGAGTGACCCGTCTGCTTGGCGGCTCACAAAAAGCCTTCTGAGACGAGGGCAACGGATCCCCCCACTACAGGTCGGCAATGACTTTGTGTCCGAACCAGACGCCAAGGCTAATGCTCTGGCTGACGTCTTCGCGCACAACTTCACCCCGGTCAATGACCCCGTTGACCCCGACCATATCCGCCTGGTAACGGCGCGCCTCCCACGATTCCTTGCCGTCCAGGACCCCGAGGATGAAATCACCCCTATCAATGAAGAGGAGGTCGAACTGCAATTGCGGTACCTCAAATCCAAGAAAGCTGGTGGCCCTGATAAGCTGACAAATGCCCTCCTCAAGCAGCTACCCCCAGCTTCTATTCCCATCCTGACGACCACCTTCAACCACATCCTCCGAACCAGGCAATATCCCACTGTCTGGAAACATGCTGAAGTGGTCGCCATACCCAAGGCTGGGAAGGATCTTCGTTCCCCTGCCAGCTACCGCCCCATCAGCCTCTTGCCCGCCATCTCCAAGGTGTTCGAGAGACTGTACCTCAAACGACTGCTCATCCACATTGCCCGAGAACGAGTCCTCCCCGATGAGCAGTTTGGCTTCAGGCAGGGACATGCAACCACACACCAACTCCTGCGCCTGGTAGAAGAGGCACTGGACGCCATAGAACGTAGGGAGTACTTCGGGGCCGTACTCCTCGACGTGTCCAGAGCGTTTGACTCGGTCTGGCACGAAGGGCTGCTCTACAAGTTATTTTCCCTCGGCTTCCCGGTGTCCCATGTACGGCTAATAGCCACATATCTGGAAGGTCGCACCTTCCATGTCAGGATCCCTGACGGGAAATCCACACGACGACGCATCAGGGCAGGAGTACCGCAAGGCAGTGTTCTTGGACCGCTACTCTACTCCCTTTTCACAGCTGATCTGCCCTCTGCGCCGAGAGTACATTTAGCTCTCTACGCAGATGATACTGCACTCTTCTCTCGTTCTCGGAGTGCGGCAGTTCTGCAACAGCGGCTCCAGGGGGCTACAGATTCCCTAACCGATTGGGCTAGGACTTGGCGTCTGGCATTTAATCCCTCCAAAACCCAAGCCCTTATCATCTGCCGACGCCACATTCCCATTCGGCTCCCTCAGGTGATGGTCCTTGGTACACCAGTCCCCTGGACTCGTACTGCTAAGTACCTGGGTGTTACCCTGGACCAGCGCCTCACCTGGCGCCCCCACATCGATGACGTGCGTCGTAAAGCAATAGGGCGGCTATGCCTGCTTTACCCTCTCATCAACCCAACCTCCTCACTCCCGTCCCACCTTGCTGTTCGATTGTACACCTCCCTTGTCCGCCCCATCCTTGAATACGCGGTGGTGGTGTGGGGCAATGCTGCCCCCACCCACCTCCGCCGACTCCAAACCGTCCAGAACCGGGCTCTCCGGCGTGCCCTCCACCTTCCTTTCGACTTCCCAACCCAAGAGCTCCACATCCTGGCCGAGGTGCCGCTCCTTCGTACCCGAATCCTCTCCGCAGCCAATTCCTTTTACCAAAAAACCCGTCACTCTCCCAATCCCTTAATCCTTTCCTTGGGCACCCGCGTCCATCGTCTAGCCACCACTCGATGGCCTGACCTTCTGTTTCGCCCCCCATGACCTGCACTCATCAGTCACCACACTTCAGGTAGACTACCATTCCTCATGTCATTGATTCATCTCCCATAGTCATGTACCACCCCGTATAGACTGCCACCCTAATCAGCCCCACACCCTCCCCACCACTGGCCTAATCATGCCATGCTTTCCTCTTTCACCTCTTCCTGTCACTCTCACACTGCTTTCTCTTTCTTCTCACCCCACCTCAAGACTGTCTGCCGCCGCCATCACGAGATGCCACCAAAAGGAAGAGGCCAGGAAAATGGCCTTTCGTTTTCTATCAACTCACGCTATTCCTCCTCCTATCCTTTATTCTATCACTACTTCACGTCATCATGATTCTCGGCCAGCCAATGGGCCTTTCGTCTTCCACCCTCTTCTACTATCCCTTTTACTGTCCTATCTTCTATTACAAAAAAAAAAAAAAAAAAAAAAAAAAAAAAAAAAAAAAAAAAAAAATCGGCCAGTCAATGGGGCCATTCGTTTTCCAGATTCTTCCACTATCTCTCTAACTATCCTTTCACCTGTAAAAAAAAAAAAAAAAAAAAAAAAAAAAAAAAAAAAAAAAAAAAAAAAATTGCACAAAAGTCAAGCACAAATTCCAACCGCCACGTCATTCAACATCAAGCTTCAAGTAAGAAGGAGAAGCGTCTTCGCTACGCTAGTACTTCGCAAACTGCAGAGGGTACATCCCTCAGTCTTGTGCCTCGGCCGCGCGGGCCCGTTGTCAAGGCAGCACCGGACGCTTCGTGTACCGCACGCACCTCCACGCCGCTAACCGCTATGGCCCGCACAAAGCAAACGGCCCGCAAGTCCACCGGCGGAAAGGCGCCGCGCAAACAGCTCGCCACCAAGGCGGCGAGGAAGAGCGCGCCCGCCACCGGCGGCGTCAAGAAGCCCCACCGCTACAGGCCGGGCACCGTCGCCCTGCGGGAAATCAGGCGCTACCAGAAGAGCACAGAGCTGCTCATCCGCAAGCTGCCGTTCCAGCGCCTAGTGCGCGAGATCGCCCAGGACTTCAAGACCGACCTGCGCTTCCAGAGCTCCGCAGTCATGGCCCTGCAGGAGGCCAGCGAGGCCTACCTCGTCGGCCTCTTCGAAGACACCAACCTGTGCGCAATCCACGCCAAGCGCGTCACCATCATGCCCAAGGACATCCAGCTCGCGCGCCGCATCCGCGGCGAGCGCGCCTAGAAACCGCGCCGCGCACGCGCACGCGCGCCCGCCCAACAAAAACGGCCCTTTTCAGGGCCACTAACATCTCTCCGTCGCGAGCAAAACTTTTGTCGGTCTTGCCGCCCCGCAAAACAACAACAACCAATTCCCCTCCCGTCCACAGCCGCTCTCGCCAACAATCGACGTCACTCCCATCCCTCACAATACACACACACACACACACACACACACACACACACACAACAGCCGGACGACGTCACCACACACCACGGGTGGCTGGCCGCCGCCGTCTCCGAGGCGCGCGCACGCTACGCTACACTACAACGTCAACGCCACCGCGCCTTCCCAATTCCCGCCGGCCACTTCCACGTCTCACGTCCCCCCGCCGCTTTGAGACAGAGAGAGACACAACACACACACAAAAGACACGACATCCGCAAAGCAAGCAAACACACAAACAAACAAGAGTCTCCAGAAACATACATGAGCAACCAAACGTCGGCCGCCGCAAAAAAAAAAAAAAAAACAACTACAACAACAACAAAAACAAATAAAATAAAATAAAAAGACCAACAAACGGCCACAACCGCTCCGCTACCGCGCGCCGCCGCCTACCGCCACCGGCACCACAATCCAACCACCACGGCACGCAAACAGTACCCACAAGGGTCACACACAACCAACCAACCAACCACACCGGCGCATGCACGACAATCAACGCCTTCCCGACGTCCTTTGATGGCCCTGAGAAGGGCCGTTTTGGGCCGCGCGACAGCCGCAGCCGTGCCATCGCGCGCCACTAAGACGACGCGGGGGAGGGCGGTGGGGGACGACGGCGTCAAGCGCCAACCCCTCTCCCTTGCCTTTCTTTAACGTTACTACTTTACTTCTTCTTCTTGGGCGACGCCTTCGCCTTAGACGGCGTCGTCGCCTTCTTCGGGCGCGGCGCCTTCGGCTTCTTCGTCGGAACCTTGGCGGCCTTCTTCGCCTTCGACGGCGACTTGGCCTTGGCCGGCTTGGCCGCAGCCGCCTTCTTCGCACCCGCGGGAGCCGCCGACGCCGCAGACGCCTTCTTGGCGGCGCCCGCCTTCCGACCGGTCGCCGCCTTCACGCCACCAGCCTTCTTTGCGCCGGCCGCGCGGCCGCCCTTCTTCTCCTT
Organism: Schistocerca nitens; assembly: GCF_023898315.1. Taxonomy (NCBI): domain Eukaryota; kingdom Metazoa; phylum Arthropoda; class Insecta; order Orthoptera; family Acrididae; genus Schistocerca; species Schistocerca nitens. Next base: position 675,056 of record NW_026046023.1, read on the forward strand.
GCTGGCCGGAGCGGCGCGCTTCTTCTTCGCACCGCCGGCACGGGCCTTGCCGCCCTCGGCCGCCCCGCCGCCGGCGCCGGCAAGCTTGAAAGAGCCGGACGCGCCCTTCCCCTTCGTCTGCACCAGCTCGCCAGCCACGACGGCCGACTTGAGGTACTTCTTGATAAAGGGCGCCAGCTTCTCCGCGTCCAGCTTGTAGTGCGCGGCAATGTACTTCTTGATCGCCTGCAGCGACGAGCCGCCGCGCTCCTTCAGACTCTTGATGGCGGCCGTCACCATCTCAGAGGTGCGCGGGTGCGCAGGCTTGGCGCGCGGCTTCTTCGCAGACGCCGCAGACTTGGCCTTCTTCGTCGTGCCGGTGGCGGCGGGTGCCGCAGCAGTCTCGTTCGTAGCCGCCTGATCTGCCATTATTTCGACGGACGACGCGCGTACACACAACAACAGAACAGCGAGAGAGCGGCGAGCACGGCAGAGAATAGCCGCCGCGCCGCCAGGCCCAGCCAGTGTCGCGGGCGGGCGCGGACGGCCGAGAGAGCGGCCGCCACTCTGCGCGCCGCCGCGCCGCGCCTCCCGCGCTTGCTACCGCCCAACGTCCGACAGCCTGTGCGGACCAGCCCCAAACCTGCGCCGCAACCACCCGCGCCATTCAAACCACCGAGGATGGGGCTACACACGGCCACACCACAGTCGCCAACCAGTCGCCACGGCAGCGCCGCAAACCACGGCCAAACTGCAGCTACCGCGCGCCACAGCCTGGCTCGGCCCGCCGAGAATCGCCGCCCCCGCCCAAATGCCGCCCCCACAGCCCCAGCCGACGACCCGCCACAATGGCCAAACCTTCGGCAAAACTGGCGCACCGTCGCCGCGCCAGCCCGGCCAGCGCGGCCGCCGCCACAGCCACACAAGCGGAGGCGTGCGGCGATGACGGCCGTGCAAACGCACCTCCGCCGCCCCATCGCCCTCCCACCGTTTCCCGATCGGCCCGCGGCCGTCGGGCCACCTCGCCCGCCAACATTCGCGCCCGTTTCTCACAACATTGCCCGCCGCAAAACAAAAACGAGCGCCGCCTGCGCAACATGGGCACCGGCCAACCGAGGCGCCGCCGCCCCTCGCCGCTTTCAGCGAGGGTGGCTAACCGCCATCCGCAACTACAGACGCACCGAATCTGCCTTCATCAAAAGCACACACCGACAGCCGACCTCTAACATTTAGACTCCGCAAGCCACCCAACGGTGTGTGGCGGAGGGCACTTCACGTGCCAATGTCATTTACCTCCCTTTGCTGTTCCAGTCGCGTATGGTTCGCGGGACGAACCGACAGTCTGCAAAAAAAAAAAAAAAACGCCTCCGTGCGCGCTCGAATCTCTCTAACCACATCCATTCGTGATCTCCTCGGGAGGTATACGCAATATATTCGATACCCCATCCAGAAACGCAATATCTCGAAACCTGGCGAGCAAGCTACACCGCGATGCAGAGCGCCTCTATTGCAGAGTCTGCCGCGTGGGTTTGTTAAACATCTCCGTAACGCTATCACGGTTACCAAATGACCCTGCGACGAAACGTTGGATCGTCTCCGTCGCCTCCGTCAACGCGACCTGGTACGGATCCCACACTGATGGGCAACACGCACGTATAGGTCGAACGAACGGGTGTTTTGTAAGCCACCTCCTCCTTTGTTGATGGACGACATTTGCTACGCATTCTCCCAATAAATCGCAACCTGGTACCCGCCTTACCAACAATTACTTTTGTTTGTTTTTTTTTTTTGTTTTTTTTTTTTAATATGATGATCATCCCACTCCCAATCACTCCGCACGCATACTCCCAGATATTTTACAGACGTAACTGCTACCAGTGTTTGTCCCGCTATCATATACTCAATCATACAATAAAGGGTCCTTCTTTCTATATTATTCGCAATACATGTTAAGGGACAGTTGCCACTCCCTGCACCACGTGCCTATCCGCTGCAGATCGTCCTGCATTTTTCGCTGCAACTTCTCTGTATACTACAGCATCATCCGCGAAAAGACGCATGCAACGTCCGACACTATCTACTAGGTCATTTATATACATTGTGTGTGAAGAGCAATGGGTCCCATAACACTCCCCTGTGGCACGCCAGAGGTTACTTTAACGTCTGTAGACGTCTCTCCATTGATAACACAACATGCTGTGTTCTGTTTGCTACAATCTCTTCAGTCCAGCCACACACTTGGTCCGACATTCTGCAGACACTTACTTTGTTTATCAGGCGACAGTGCGGAACTGTATCGAACGCCCTCCTTCCGGATGTCAACCAAAATGGCATCTACCTGGGAGCCTGTATCTAATATTTTCTGGGTCCCATGAACAAATAAAGCGCGTTGGGTCTCACACGATCGCTGTTTCCGGAATCCATGTTGATTCCTACATAGTAGACACTGGGTTTCCAAAAAACGACATGCTACTACTCGAGCATAAAACATGTTCTCAAATTCTACAACCGATCGACGTCACAGATATAGGGCCTATAGTTTTGCGCATCTGCTCGACGACCCTTCTTCAAGCCCGGGACTACCTGTGCTCTTTTCCAATCATTTGGAACCCTCCGTTCCTCTAGAGACTTGCGGTACACGGCTGTTAGGAGGTTCTGTCGCGTACTCTGTGTAGAATCGAATTGGTATCCCGTCGGGTCCAGTGGACGTTCCTCTGTTGAGTGATTCCAGTTGCTTTTCTATTCCTCCTTGGACACTTATTTCGATGTCAGCCATTTTTTCGTTTGTGCGAGAAGGAACTGCAGTGCGGTCGTCCTCCGTGACACAGCTTTTGGAAACAGGTGTTTAGTATTTCACAGCTTTACGCGTGTCATCCTCTGTTTCGAGCCGCTTACTACTGATTCAACGTACGACCACAACGTCCTAGGATTTGATTTGATTTCCTGTCACGTCGGTACATGGAATTGTACTTTCGCATTCACCGGACGCTTCACGCATAGCCCTCCTTACGCTAACTTTGGACATCGTTTAGCGTCTGTTTGTCTGAGAGGTTTTGGCTGCGTTTCAACTTTGAGTGAAGCTCTCTTTGCTTTCGCTATAGTTTCCTAAACTTTGGTTGTTGTACCGCGGTGGGTTTTTCCCATCCCTCGCAGTTTTACTCGGCACGTACCTGTCTAAGACGCATTTTACGATTGCCTTGCACTTTCTCCATAAACACTCAACATTGTCAGTGTCGGAGCAGACATTTGCGTTTGCATCTGCCTGGTAGTCTCAAATCTGCCTTCTATTACTCTTGCTAAACAGATAAACCTTCCTCCCTTTTTTTTTTTTTTTTGTTTTTTTTTTTGTTTTTTTGTTTGTATATTCCTACTAACGTCCATATTCAGCGATGCTGCAACGGCCTCTTGTTCACTGGGTCCCTGTTCTGCACATACAGAGTCGACAAGTTCGGGGTCTGTTTGTCATCGGTAGGTCCACGATGTTATCTCCACGAGTCGGTTCTCTCTCTGTTTAATTGCTCGCGGCATTTTTCGTTCGGATGGTGCACTCAGTATACTGTCACTCGATGCTCTGTCCCTACCACCCGTCCTGAACATCTGGCACATTGAAATCTCCACCTAAGACTGTAACACGCTGCGGAAAGGAAAATGTATGTCCACATTTTCTCTCACTTGTTCGGCCACTAATGCTGCTGAGTCGCGAGGTCGGTAAAAGGAGCCAATTATCAACCTAGCTCGGCTGTTGAGTGTACCCTCCACCCACAATAGTTCACAGGAACCGTCCACCACTTCTACTTCACTACACAGGATAAACTACTACTAACAGCGACGAACCACTCCACCACCGGTTGCATGCACGCTATCCTTTCTAAAGCACCGTCTGTACCTATAACGATTGCAGCTTCGGCGCTTTCTATCAGCGCTTGACGTTCCCGGTACTTTACCAACGCAGAGCTTCGACAGTTGACAATTACAATACCGATTGCCGCTTGGTCCCCGCATGTCCTGACCTTGCCCCGCGCCCGTTGCCCTTTCCGTACTTGCCCAAGGGCCATCCAACCTAAACAGAACCGCCCAGCCCACGCCACACAACCCCTGCTACCCGTGTAGCCGCTTGTTGCGTATAGTGGACTCCACCTAAGACTATATAACATAACATGCCCTAAGGCATTCGCGGTGTACACCACCCTAAGGTGAGGTTAGGTTAGGTGGACGTGGGTTAGGTTAAGGGTTACAGTTAGGTTAAGCGTCAAAGTTAGGTTAAGCGTTCGGACGTGAGGCGTCAGGTGGCCGCACCTACCTTTACGGCCGGACATCTTAGGTTAGAGGTTAGGTTAGGTTAAGGCGCCGAGAGGTCCGCGGTCAGGTTACGTTCACCTTCGGGCGCCACACGTAGGTTTCAAAGGTGTGTCGGTCGGTCGTCGGCAAGCCGCAAAAACTACAGACGACGTCGACCAAACCGCCGCAAGACCGAGCAGGAGGCAGATATAAACACACACACACACACACACACACACACACACACACACACAAAAACAAAATTTAAACACCACCCACCGGCCAAAGGGCACCAAAAACCACAAACCCGAGCACCACGTCGACCAGAGGCAACCCGCCGCTCACGCGACATGGCTGGCAACTAAGGGGCAAACGGCAACGGCGCTTTCCGCACCGGGCCGGATGCACGTACGACAACACCGCTACCCGTACGCAGGCCTCCCATTGCACACAGCCGCTCTGTGTTTGAACATCATCAATGGCGCGCCCGCGGCTCGTCGCGGGCGCAGCCATAACGCCGCCACTTTTGCACCAACACATTCACGCACCGCAAAACAGCTCGCCGACACAGCACAGCCGACAAAACAAAAACAACCCGCGAGACGGGGGCGACAAACGACAACGATAACAACAACAACAGCAGCAAACAACTCGCACCAAGCGTCCAACAGGTAACAAACGGACAAGCACAGCCTCTGCTAACGGCCACGACGCCAGCGGCACACTGCTCCTTTCCCGCCACACTCGATTTCACAACGCACGCACGCGACCCCGTCAACGACACCGACACGACACACGACGGGCTCCCTTCCCGCAACCTACACCTTTCCGCCACTACGCACAGCTCCACCCGACGCGCCCGTCGCAACGACACTACTGCACGCACTATCCACCCGCCTCCTCCTCTCCCCCCCCCCCCCTTCCCGTACACAACAACACAGCCAAAAACAACACTCACGACCCAAACATACTAACGACATGGCACGTGCATCGGCGCACACCCCAACCAGTCACCGTCGACAACCACACGCAAGGCACGAAACCGGCGTCCTTCCACGTTGCCATCAAAGCTGCACAAACAACCACAGGAGGAACCACCAACAACGGCCCGCCCGCCCGCCCGCCCGCCCCAATATTCTCCCACCCTCACCTCACGCCGCAACCACCAAACGCACATTCCCGCTCGCTACCACACACCTCTCGGCAGCCGCTTCGCAAACACATGACGTGACGTGACATCATCACATCACGGGCTACGCACGCACACCGACCCACTTTCCTGCCCTTCGCCCTCTTCTTTCCGACGCCTGCCTTCGGCCGAGCACACGTACGTGGCACAACGCCCAACACAGTCACACACAGTCGACAGGCGCACGCCCAGGCACGCAACGACGCAGCGCAGCAAAGGCGCCCGCAACACATACCTCCTCTCTCTTCTCGCCGCCGCCGCCGACCGCCCGCCAGCCAGCCAGCCAGCCAGCCAGCCAGCCACTCGCAATGTGCACTGCCAACCAGCCACACGTCCACCGCGCCGCCTCCGACCACCCGCCAGGGGGCGCTCACGTCCGCGACAACAGCGCGGCCCGCCGCCGGGCGGGCCCAGCCGAACCCAGCCCAGCCGGCGCGCGCTGCTCTGCACTCGGCGCGCCACACATCCTGCTGCAGACCGGGCTCGTCTCTCTGTACGCGTCTGCCCGCATCTCGTCTTCCTGCGCATCAACACAACGAGGCCGCGTGAGCAAACCACCCCCCCCCCCCCCCCCGTCACAACGCCACATCACACACTGCCTTGTCTACCGCCGAAATGCACTCACCAGCCATCCGCTTCGTCTTCGTCTTGTTTACTCGTTGTTGTTGCAGCGGCGCACACAGCCCCGGCCGGCCGCATCCGAGGGTGGCCCGCCGCCAGCGTCTCCTCCTTGGGCACAGGTGCGGTGCCGTGCCGTGCCGTGCCGTGGCCGCCCATCCATCCAACCGCACGCATTTGCTGGCCGCCTCTGCTGCAGAAGAAGACAAAAAACGAAACGTACAAACATACACGCACCCACAGCGTGGCCACACACGGACGGGACCGACAGGCTCCAAGGCGACCAAAGGATAAAAACAAAATAAAAAAACAAAAACAAAAAGACGCAAAGCAAGCAACAAGCACAGGCTGTCGCCTCGCGCCTCTGTCCTTCCGCCCCCGCCCTTCTCTCCCACCACATGCCCACAAACACCACCGCCTCCCCCTCCCCGCACCTCCACATTCGCCCCCTCCATTTGTTCCTTTCTCGCTCTTCCCTTCTGTGTGTCTGCGTGCGTGCGCGGGCGGCGCCTCTCAACATCCGCCGGCCGTCCGTCCCGTTTTCGCCGTACCACACACGCCACCGCCTCCTCCCCGTCCACCACCGCCGCCCCTGTCCGCCCCGCACAACACCATACACCGCTGCTTGTCCTGGCCGTTGCCACCAAAGGCGCCAGCCGCAAACCGCGCCAACGCCGCAGCGCGCGTGCGTCCTTCCTTCTCCGTGCCGACGCGGCCTCTATTCCCGCACCCATTCGGCCGACGACACAGCCGTTGGGCTCCGCACTGCGCGTACCGGCGTTACGCACGCACACCCACCCCCCTCGCGAACGCACGACTCATTGTCTTTGTTGTTTCTCCTCTTTCTTAACGTCTTTGTTTGTTGTTTGTTGTTTGTTTTGTTTTTTGTTTTTTGTTTTTTTTTTTCGTTTTTCCCCACCGCCACATGTGACACAATGCCGCCCTCCACCTTTCGTTCGTGGTTGCTTGCTTGCTTGCTTTGTTTCTCTTTCTCATTGGTACACGTCCGACGCGCTCCATTTCCACCACACCACGGCCATCAGCCTCCTCAACGGGCAGGCGCAGTGTGCCATTCTCCGGCGCACAAGCACACCGCGCGGTACTGGCGCGGCTCGCTCTCCTCGCCCCCACGCCACGCCACGCCACGCCACCGGTGCGCAGCAGCACATGTGATGTCTCGCAACACGACACGCGGTGCGCACACCCCGACCACGCGGCTCTAAAGGCATGGCACCGGCGACATGCGCCGCCCCAGCCACGCATCCGTCGTCTCACGTTGTTCACTGCCAGCCGCGTCGGAGGCTACAACCGCAACCACCACAACAACGGTCCCCCTCCCGGCAACACATTTGTTGCACAAACAAACACAACCGCCGAGCGCAGCGCGAACCACCCACACGCGCCCTCCGCGTCTCCTTTCTCCTTTCGCCCCCTCCCATCTCCCGAATATGCCAGCAGCGCAGCGTTACGCGTGCCCCTCACCCGTCCACACTACCGCGAAACGAACACGCCTTCCGGGCCACCTGCAAGGGCACGCCCACCACCAAATACTGCCGTATTCACGGACGCAGTTCGCAACACGCAACGCACTCTCCACCTACCTTCTTTCTCTCGTCCCTTCTCTTTAAAAACAAAACAAACACACAAACCAACCACGGCTAACACACTTTTTCGCGACACCTTTGACTGCGTTATCTCGACCGTGACGGCAGCTATCGACCATCCATTCCCCACTACACACACACACACATCATTCGCTACACCGCACACGAAACGGCAAGGGCAAGGCACTCTCTCATAGATTCTTCCTCCGAGCCATATCGGGCGAACGTTGCATCCGGGAAGGCAATGCAATTCAGCCGTCACCACGGCCGACACTTGCAGCCGCGCCGTAAACGCATGTCAGTGCGGCTGCAATGCACGGGAACGTTCCGTTGCTCTAGACAGCGCCTCTCCGTTTTTCCCCTGTCTCGTTTTCCGGTGATTGCTTCTCCTTCTTCTTTTTCTTCGTTTCGTTTCGTTTTATTATTTTCGTTCCCCTCCTCCACCATTGTTTCCGTCCCCACAGTTTTTTTTTTTTTTTTTGCTCATTCCACACGTTCTGCCCAGACAAGACATGACATCCGACCGATCACAGTCAGCCTTTCGTCACCGTTCGCAGCGCCGACGGTGCCACAGTGAGACGGGTGTTCAGACCGACACGTTGCCATGATGCCCATAGACAGCTACTCAGGGCCGCCGGATCGGATCACATCACCGACAAACCGGCCATTTCACCGGGGGACACAGACAACCGCGTGTACGCCCATAACAACAAACAACGGCCGTCGTCGTCTACCGTCACTGAACCGAACACACGTGCACCTTGAATGACGACACCGGCGTGCGTGCGCACAACAATCAATCATTCAAATCAACTGCAGAAACGGCTATCAAAATCAAGGGCCAAATAAATGGGTACACCACCGTGCGTGTCGCCTACCCCACCCGCCCGTACAATTCTTGCGTCTTCTTAATGACTAGTAAAGACACGTCCATTTTTTTTTTTTTTTTTAAAACGTCACCAACACACCTCCACGCCGTACAGCAAAGGGAATAGTAGACGGCAACACAACATTTCACCCTCGCCATCATGTATGTATGATGTGACAACAAACAAACCCGCAGACGGCCCTAACGGTGACATCCAACAATCGCGAGGGGTTTCAATTGCAGTCACGTGACTAACCGGGCAGACAGAGACAAAGAAAGGAAAGGAATCAGCGACACAGACAACACCTCCTGTCTGTGTGTCGACAAACAACCAACCAACCAACCAACCACGCCACGACTCGCGAGCACGCATAACCACCACCACCACCACCACCAGCTGCTTCGCAACCAACCAAACCGGGTAGCTATGCGCCGCCTCACACAAACAACAATTCCGCTCTTCCCGCAAAGGCAATTTGGTGGCCCTGAAAAGGGCCGTTTTGCCGCTCTCGCAACGGAGGGGAGCTCCCTAGAGCCTTAACCCCCTCACTTGGAGCTCGTGTACTTGGTCACCGCCTTCGTGCCCTCGCTCACGGCGTGCTTGGCCAGCTCGCCAGGCAGCAAGAGCCGCACAGCCGTCTGGATCTCGCGGGACGTGATGGTCGAGCGCTTGTTGTAGTGCGCCAGGCGAGACGCCTCGGCCGCAATGCGCTCGAAAATGTCGTTCACGAAGCTGTTCATGATGCTCATCGCCTTCGACGAGATGCCCGTGTCGGGGTGCACCTGCTTCAGCACCTTGTAGATGTAGATGGCATAGCTCTCCTTCCTCTTGCGCTTCTTCTTCTTGTCGCCCTTCGAAATGTTCTTCTGCGCCTTGCCAGCCTTCTTGGCGGCCTTCCCGCTAGTCTTGGGCGGCATCTCGAACGTACAACAGCAAGCAGCAAGCGCTCCGCTCTAGTCAGCGTCTCCCCACACAGTGGCACCCGCCGCTACCGCAACACCCCACCTTTACCAGCTCGCCCTGTTGCGGCCGCCGACCAATGGGGCGCGCGCGCAACCGGCCGCCGCACCCGAGCCCATAAAGGGACCCCCACCCTAGTCCCGCCGCCACGCACTCCGCTGCTCGACTCGCTGCGGCTCGCACCGTTACGTTACGTGTTTCAACTAGCCAAACGCCATGTCCGGACGCGGAAAGGGAGGCAAAGTCAAGGGCAAGTCAAAGTCCCGCTCAAGCAGGGCTGGGCTCCAGTTCCCGGTCGGCAGAATCCACCGCCTCCTGCGCAAGGGAAACTACGCCGAGCGCGTCGGCGCCGGGGCGCCCGTCTACCTCGCCGCCGTCATGGAGTACCTCGCGGCTGAGGTGCTCGAGCTGGCCGGAAACGCGGCCCGCGACAACAAGAAGACGCGCATCATCCCGCGCCACCTGCAGCTCGCCATCCGCAACGACGAGGAGCTCAACAAGCTCTTGTCGGGCGTCACCATCGCACAGGGTGGTGTCCTGCCCAACATCCAGGCCGTCCTGCTGCCAAAGAAGACCGAGAAGAAGGCCTAAACAGAGAGCGCGGCGCTGCGCTTGCGTGCTCCCTGCACGCAAACGCGCCTGCCTTTGCCTTGCCGGCTCGGCTCACAACAATCGGCCCTTTTCAGGGCCACCACACAAACCTACGTCCAAAGCAAAGTTTCCGTCGTCCGTGCTCGCCGCACTTTACACAACACGTCCACATACATACATTGCACAGCCAGCGCCGGCGCACGTCCGCCATCTTGTCCACAGCCCGTGTGGCCGAACGCGCACACATTTTGTCGTTTCTCTCTTTTTGTCTTTTTTGTTTCTGCACCCCTCCGCGCACGCACAGAGTCGCGTTCCAAACGACAACGACATCAATACACCGATAATGTGATGATCATTGTTAGCATTATAATGTTTCAATTAAAGGGGCGCGCGTGGCACAGACAAAAAAAACCAAACAGCTGATCCGATCGATCGATCGATCGATCCGGCCCGCCCGCCTATGCCCACGCCACAAACAAACAACAAACCACGCACACACTGGACTCAGCCGCGCCCATCGCGTCAAACTCAAAAACTAACGCACGCGCAGCAGCAACAACAACAACAACACGCACAGGCAACACAGACTCTTTCGCACTTTTCAATCTCCGAACAGTGTGGTGGCCCTGAAAAGGGCCGTTTTCGTCTCTCCCACCAAGCACGGGCACGGCACGGCCGCGGGAAGGCCACAACGCAGCACAGCACACCGGCTGGCTGGCTGCCTGCCTGCCTAACCGCCGAAACCGTACAGGGTGCGCCCCTGCCTCTTCAGGGCGTACACCACGTCCATGGCCGTCACAGTCTTGCGCTTGGCGTGCTCAGTGTACGTCACCGCGTCGCGGATCACGTTCTCCAGGAACACCTTCAGCACTCCGCGGGTCTCCTCGTAGATCAGACCAGAGATGCGCTTCACGCCGCCCCTGCGAGCCAGGCGGCGGATGGCGGGCTTCGTGATGCCCTGGATGTTGTCGCGCAACACCTTGCGGTGCCGCTTGGCGCCACCCTTGCCCAGCCCCTTTCCTCCCTTGCCGCGGCCTGTCATTCTTCTTCCTTCCTCCTCCTCAAAGCAAGCAAGCGAAAAAACACAAGCGCCAGCTCCTCACCCGGCGCTAGCGAGTCGGCTACGGTGCGAGCTCTCTGCCGCCGCCCCCCTATATAGACTCTGGCCCGCCCTCCCCCCACCACGCGCACCGAGGGCATATAAGCGCGGCGCGGGGCCGCGCGGGCCCGTTCCCGTCACTCTGCGCTGAGCCGCCGCAGCGTCAGGTCGCTTGGGCTCTCCGCAGCGCTTCGTCCGTCTCGCGCCTTTGTTCACGAGCGCCTTTGTTTCCGCGCGCCTTTGTCAAGGCACGCGGGTCGAAGGTGGCCACGTGGCAGAAGCGGTAGCGGACTTCTCCAGCTAACGACTCGCTCGCGAGTACGTTTAGCGGCAAAATTGTGTGTTATCGATATCGTGGCTGCAATACAAATTGATCAGTATCAATTTGTATTGCGCCTAGGGACTGTTAGGGCACGCCGTGAGTCAGGACCCCCTTCGCGTGGGACCAGTCCGCGCTCACTCGCTTAGTACCTACTCACAAGAGTTTCTGTCTTCCTCATGGAAGCCAATAACATCGCTGCGAACGTCGTGGCGGAAGTCGTCACGCCAGAGCACGCTCTGGCGGCGGCCTCCAATGCCCCGACCCCCGCGGCCGCTCCTCCAGGGTATCGCCCACTCACAGGAGTCGAGCTTTACGTGGTAATAAACCGCATGCAAAGACCCGCCAACGCCTCAGAACGCGAGGCCGCGGAAAAGGTCTACGCAAGGTTTATGAAGTATGACCTCGCCGCCGCACTGCCAGGCGCAGCCAATGAAGAGGCCATGGTACCGCTGGGAGCCCTGCCAGGCGTGTCCACGCAAGAGGACACTGCACTGCCGGAGGCGGCCCCAAAGGGAGCAGAGCCACCAGGCGTGGCGTCTCATGCACCCACTGCCCTGCTGGCCCCCCCTACGGTACAGGCCAGTCAAGAGGCTGCTGACCTGCCAGCAGCATCTCACCAGGACGATATTCCGGAGGCCAACCTGGATAAATTAATCCGCGATGGCGAGGCTATGGAAGTCTCACTCCCATCGCGAAAAAGGCCGGCGGATGACGATGAGTCGTCCGAAAACACCTCTTCTTTTGCCCACAGAATGCCGCAGCAGAAGAAGAAGCAAAGCGCGCCTGAAAGCGCCACAGAAGACAATGAAGCCGCAGAGGAGGAGGAAGACGAGTTTGTCGTCCCCAAGCGGAGGCACACGGCTCGGGCAAGGAAGCTCGAGCAGGTGCAGCCGCTCCCGACGACAAACTCGTTCGAGGCCGTCCCAATCGACACCGAGGCTATGGAGGAAGCGCCAGTGCCGCCCAAAAGGGTGGCCCCACCACCAATCAATGTCCTATGGAAGGACACCTTTCGAGCCTTCCTTGAAAAATTCTCTGATGGTGTGTCCACACCACCCAAAATAAAATCCCTCGGGCGTGAGTTGTTGCGCATCACACCTGCGAACATGGACGACTACCGCGCAACCATGAGAAAGATTCGGGAGGAGGGGCTGTTCTGCTACACTCATGATGCAGAGCGGCTCCCTCTCCTGAAGGTAGTCCTCCGCCGTTTGCCCATGAGTATGGAACCTGACCACCTCAAAGAGGAACTCCTCGCCCTGGGGTACAGCGTCAAATCCGCAGGCCTCATGAAGTCACCCAGGACACGGAGGGACATGCCGCTGTTCCTCGTTGTCCTGGTGGACAGCATCGAGGCAAGAAAGATATTTCAGCTTAAAACAGTAGCCACAGTTGACGTAGAAGTTGAGCCGCTCCGGGCCAAGGGGCGAAGAGCACAGTGCTTCTCGTGCCAAGGCCTGGATCATGTGGCTCACTTCTGCACAATGCCAGCCCGTTGCGTCAAATGCGCGGGCTCCCATCAAAGCAGAGATTGCAAGAAGACCAAAGATGAACCGCCGAAATGCTGCAACTGCAGTGAACAACACGTTGCCAGCTACAGGGGCTGCAACCTGTTTAAAAAGACTAGGCGCCGCGGACGCGGACGTGGTATGTCACGCCCAGCCCAGCAAGGCACCAGCTATGCCACAGCCGCAAAAGGCGCGGCCCCAGCCCACCAGGGGCGACAGCAAGTACCCCCAGACGCCAAGAGCAAGCCGGCTGCCACAAACCAGTCACCAGCAGCCCAGCCAGGCCCCACACCACCCGCAACAAGCACAAAAGACTGCAGTCAGGGCCCCCTGCGTCCCACCCCTAGCTCCCCACCCCAAACACTGCAGGCAAACGCACAGGTGGCCAGTCGCACGGCACCTGCCGCACACATCCCACCGGTTCGGAATACTGCAACAGCCATTCCTGAGCCCCACAATAAACCCTGCTTGGAGACAACACAGCTAAATTCCCTCCTGCACTCGTTGACCTCAATGCTCCAGCAACTACCGGTACTAGTGCAGGCAGTCACGGCGGCCCTCCAGGCCAGCACCGTCCCAGCCCCACACCATGGATAACCCACACATACATGGGCTAACCGTCTGCGGATTCAACGCAAACGGCCTGGTAAGGCAGCAAGGTGAGTTTCGCAACTTTCTGCAGGACGAAGCAGTTGATATATGTCTCGTTTGCGAAACCCACCTTAAGCCTGGAGTCCATGTCAGGGCATCCAATTACACCTGCTACCGCTATGATAGGCCGACTGCCGGTGGCGGGACGGCCGTGTACGTCCGACGTGCACTGCTGCACCATGTCACCCACCTCCCCGATCTAGTGTCGGTGGAAGCCACAGCAGTCAGTGTGTCCACCGCAATAGGACAGATAACTTTTGTTGCTGCCTATAAGCCACCACGCGCCACTCTCGCAGATCAGGATATCGACGCGCTCCTGGCGGCTGGGAGGCGGGTTTTCATTGCGGGTGACTTCAACTCGAAGCACACGGAGTGGAACTCCCGCCTCACAAATGCCAATGGCCGCCGTCTCCTCCGAGCCGCCCAGAGAAATGGCGCCCTAGTGCTGGGGCCATTCGAACATACCATTTTCCCAGGTCGCCAGGGTCTGTTGTCCGATGTGCTGGACATAGCACTTCTCAAAGGTATAGGGCACCATATATCTGCATCGACGCGCTGTGCACTGTCATCAGACCACGTCCCAGTGATCTATGACGTGGACATCGTCGGCGCGGCCCTTCCGCCACGTCGCCCGAACTTCAGGCGCCTAAATCGAGAGCGCTATCAGGAGGAGGTCCTCCCTCTCCTGACAGACGCCCCAGACCCTGCCACGGTCGGCACGGACGCTGCCCTGCGGTATCTCACAGAGAAACTAGTCCAGGCCGCTGAAGCAGCCTCACCGCCTCCGCCACAACATCCACCGGTGAACTCCCGTCGCCTCCCGCCCGAAATCAGGGAGACGATCAGGGAGAAAAACAGGCTCTTCCGAGAGTGGCAAATTACACGCCAACGTCACACTAAGGCCCGGCTGAACCACATGCGCCGGGAGATCAAGGCTGCAGTCGAGGCCCACCGTAACAGGGAATGGGCGGCCATGGTGGAAACTCTTGACCCTGCTGACGGCAACGCCTGGCGCGTCGCAAAATCATTTTTGAGACGCCGTAGGCGCGTCCCACCAATTCAGGTAGGCCAAGAGGTCTTCAGCCACCCCGATGAAAAGGCGAACGTGTTGGCCGACCACTTCGCGGCGTCTTTCACACCCATGGAAGACGTCGTGGACGCAGACCACGTTCGCCTGGTAGAAACACAGCTCCCCACCTTCCTGGCGGCCAGAGAAGACGGTGACGACATTGAACAGATATCAGTAGAAGAAGTAGCCTTGCAGCTACGGACAATCAGCCCGAAAAAGGCGGGAGGGGATGACGGCATCGTCGGCATCCTCCTGCGCGAACTCCCAGCAGAGGCATACCAGACGCTCGCTGACATTTTCAACACCATCCTGCGCACGGGAATCTACCCTTCCGAGTGGAAACACGCGGAAGTGGTAGCAATTCCAAAGACGGACAAGGACCCCCGTCTGGCGGCCTCCTACCGCCCGATCAGCCTCCTGCCCATACTCTCGAAAGTATTCGAGCGCCTCTACGCCAAACGCCTCCTCAGACACGTGGAGGCGGAACATCTGCTTCCTGATGAACAGTTCGGTTTTCGCAGGGGCCACTCCACAGCACACCAACTCATGCGTGTCGTGGAGGAAGCCATGAGAGCCCTGGAGACCCGGGAATACCTTGGGGCGGTGTTCCTGGACGTCTCCAGGGCGTTCGACTCCGTGTGGCACGACGGCCTCGTGTACAAACTATTTGTGCACGGGGTCCCGACGTCGCACGGGGTGCTACTGAAGTCCTACCTCGGAAACCGGACCTTTCATGTGCGTCTTGAGGAGGGAGTGTCAACTCAACGACCGATACAGGCTGGAGTGCCGCAGGGGTCCGTACTCGGCCCCCTGCTGTACTCCCTCTACACTGCAGATGCTCCACGGGTAGCGCGGGTGTCGCTCGCATTATATGCCGACGACACTGCGCTGCTCGTCCGGAGCATGAACTTGCAGGAAATGAGACGGCGTCTCCAGCTAGGGTGTGAGGCTTTAGGAGGCTGGTCCACGAAATGGCGGCTGAAATTTAACGCCGCCAAAAGCCAGGCAGTAATATTCACCAAAAGAGTGCTGCCACCTGACTTAGAGCCGGTGACGATCGCGGGAGGCCCCATCCCGTGGTGTAAAACGGCCAAATATCTCGGGGTAACCCTAGACCAACGGTTAACATGGCGCCCCCACATACAGGAGGTAAAGGGTAGAGCTGCAGGGCGTCTTCGTGTCCTGTACCCCCTACTCAACCCGACTTCGACGCTTCCCCCTCGCCACGGCATCACCCTATACCTGGTACTGGTTCGCCCAGTGCTGGAGTATGCTGCCGTGGTGTGGGGAAATGCGGCCGAAACCCACATTGTTGAACTCCAGAGGGTGCAGAACCGAGCACTTCGGCTCGCCCTCCGTCTACCCTGGCGATACCCAACTGCCCAGCTACACCAACAAACTGGTATACCTCTGCTGAGAGATCGCTTCCGACAAACAGCGAGACAGTTTTATGTAGAGGCCAACAGGTCTCAAAATAGGCTAATCCAGGCACTTGGCCACCAAACACACCACAGGCCGACCACACGTTGGCCCGACCTGTTACGAGCATAAAAACTCGCAACATCCAATGGATGCTACGCATCCGATAGGCCAGCCCAAATTAAGCCAGTTCCCTCCCGTACCATGTAAGTAAATATTAGCAGGAATAGCACCCGATGCTCATCCTGCCCCTTCACGAGCAAGGATTGCTCGCAAGTAAAGTGCGTGCGTGCGTGCGGGCCCGTTGTCAAGGCAGCACCGGACGCTTCGTGTACCGCACGCACCTCCACGCCGCTAACCGCTATGGCCCGCACAAAGCAAACGGCCCGCAAGTCCACCGGCGGAAAGGCGCCGCGCAAACAGCTCGCCACCAAGGCGGCGAGGAAGAGCGCGCCCGCCACCGGCGGCGTCAAGAAGCCCCACCGCTACAGGCCGGGCACCGTCGCCCTGCGGGAAATCAGGCGCTACCAGAAGAGCACAGAGCTGCTCATCCGCAAGCTGCCGTTCCAGCGCCTAGTGCGCGAGATCGCCCAGGACTTCAAGACCGACCTGCGCTTCCAGAGCTCCGCAGTCATGGCCCTGCAGGAGGCCAGCGAGGCCTACCTCGTCGGCCTCTTCGAAGACACCAACCTGTGCGCAATCCACGCCAAGCGCGTCACCATCATGCCCAAGGACATCCAGCTCGCGCGCCGCATCCGCGGCGAGCGCGCCTAGAAACCGCGCCGCGCACGCGCACGCGCGCCCGCCCAACAAAAACGGCCCTTTTCAGGGCCACTAACATCTCTCCGTCGCGAGCAAAACTTTTGTCGGTCTTGCCGCCCCGCAAAACAACAACAACCAATTCCCCTCCCGTCCACAGCCGCTCTCGCCAACAATCGACGTCACTCCCATCCCTCACAATACACACACACACACACACACACACACACACACACAACAGCCGGACGACGTCACCACACACCACGGGTGGCTGGCCGCCGCCGTCTCCGAGGCGCGCGCACGCTACGCTACACTACAACGTCAACGCCACCGCGCCTTCCCAATTCCCGCCGGCCACTTCCACGTCTCACGTCCCCCCGCCGCTTTGAGACAGAGAGAGACACAACACACACACAAAAGACACGACATCCGCAAAGCAAGCAAACACACAAACAAACAAGAGTCTCCAGAAACATACATGAGCAACCAAACGTCGGCCGCCGCAAAAAAAAAAAAAAAACAACTACAACAACAACAAAAACAAATAAAATAAAATAAAAAGACCAACAAACGGCCACAACCGCTCCGCTACCGCGCGCCGCCGCCTACCGCCACCGGCACCACAATCCAACCACCACGGCACGCAAACAGTACCCACAAGGGTCACACACAACCAACCAACCAACCACACCGGCGCATGCACGACAATCAACGCCTTCCCGACGTCCTTTGATGGCCCTGAGAAGGGCCGTTTTGGGCCGCGCGACAGCCGCAGCCGTGCCATCGCGCGCCACTAAGACGACGCGGGGGAGGGCGGTGGGGGACGACGGCGTCAAGCGCCAACCCCTCTCCCTTGCCTTTCTTTAACGTTACTACTTTACTTCTTCTTCTTGGGCGACGCCTTCGCCTTAGACGGCGTCGTCGCCTTCTTCGGGCGCGGCGCCTTCGGCTTCTTCGTCGGAACCTTGGCGGCCTTCTTCGCCTTCGACGGCGACTTGGCCTTGGCCGGCTTGGCCGCAGCCGCCTTCTTCGCACCCGCGGGAGCCGCCGACGCCGCAGACGCCTTCTTGGCGGCGCCCGCCTTCCGACCGGTCGCCGCCTTCACGCCACCAGCCTTCTTTGCGCCGGCCGCGCGGCCGCCCTTCTTCTCCTTGCTGGCCGGAGCGGCGCGCTTCTTCTTCGCACCGCCGGCACGGGCCTTGCCGCCCTCGGCCGCCCCGCCGCCGGCGCCGGCAAGCTTGAAAGAGCCGGACGCGCCCTTCCCCTTCGTCTGCACCAGCTCGCCAGCCACGACGGCCGACTTGAGGTACTTCTTGATAAAGGGCGCCAGCTTCTCCGCGTCCAGCTTGTAGTGCGCGGCAATGTACTTCTTGATCGCCTGCAGCGACGAGCCGCCGCGCTCCTTCAGACTCTTGATGGCGGCCGTCACCATCTCAGAGGTGCGCGGGTGCGCAGGCTTGGCGCGCGGCTTCTTCGCAGACGCCGCAGACTTGGCCTTCTTCGTCGTGCCGGTGGCGGCGGGTGCCGCAGCAGTCTCGTTCGTAGCCGCCTGATCTGCCATTATTTCGACGGACGACGCGCGTACACACAACAACAGAACAGCGAGAGAGCGGCGAGCACGGCAGAGAATAGCCGCCGCGCCGCCAGGCCCAGCCAGTGTCGCGGGCGGGCGCGGACGGCCGAGAGAGCGGCCGCCACTCTGCGCGCCGCCGCGCCGCGCCTCCCGCGCTTGCTACCGCCCAACGTCCGACAGCCTGTGCGGACCAGCCCCAAACCTGCGCCGCAACCACCCGCGCCATTCAAACCACCGAGGATGGGGCTACACACGGCCACACCACAGTCGCCAACCAGTCGCCACGGCAGCGCCGCAAACCACGGCCAAACTGCAGCTACCGCGCGCCACAGCCTGGCTCGGCCCGCCGAGAATCGCCGCCCCCGCCCAAATGCCGCCCCCACAGCCCCAGCCGACGACCCGCCACAATGGCCAAACCTTCGGCAAAACTGGCGCACCGTCGCCGCGCCAGCCCGGCCAGCGCGGCCGCCGCCACAGCCACACAAGCGGAGGCGTGCGGCGATGACGGCCGTGCAAACGCACCTCCGCCGCCCCATCGCCCTCCCACCGTTTCCCGATCGGCCCGCGGCCGTCGGGCCACCTCGCCCGCCAACATTCGCGCCCGTTTCTCACAACATTGCCCGCCGCAAAACAAAAACGAGCGCCGCCTGCGCAACATGGGCACCGGCCAACCGAGGCGCCGCCGCCCCTCGCCGCTTTCAGCGAGGGTGGCTAACCGCCATCCGCAACTACAGACGCACCGAATCTGCCTTCATCAAAAGCACACACCGACAGCCGACCTCTAACATTTAGACTCCGCAAGCCACCCAACGGTGTGTGGCGGAGGGCACTTCACGTGCCAATGTCATTTACCTCCCTTTGCTGTTCCAGTCGCGTATGGTTCGCGGGACGAACCGACAGTCTGCAAAAAAAAAAAAAAAACGCCTCCGTGCGCGCTCGAATCTCTCTAACCACATCCATTCGTGATCTCCTCGGGAGGTATACGCAATATATTCGATACCCCATCCAGAAACGCAATATCTCGAAACCTGGCGAGCAAGCTACACCGCGATGCAGAGCGCCTCTATTGCAGAGTCTGCCGCGTGGGTTTGTTAAACATCTCCGTAACGCTATCACGGTTACCAAATGACCCTGCGACGAAACGTTGGATCGTCTCCGTCGCCTCCGTCAACGCGACCTGGTACGGATCCCACACTGATGGGCAACACGCACGTATAGGTCGAACGAACGGGTGTTTTGTAAGCCACCTCCTCCTTTGTTGATGGACGACATTTGCTACGCATTCTCCCAATAAATCGCAACCTGGTACCCGCCTTACCAACAATTACTTTTGTTTGTTTTTTTTTTTTGTTTTTTTTTTTTAATATGATGATCATCCCACTCCCAATCACTCCGCACGCATACTCCCAGATATTTTACAGACGTAACTGCTACCAGTGTTTGTCCCGCTATCATATACTCAATCATACAATAAAGGGTCCTTCTTTCTATATTATTCGCAATACATGTTAAGGGACAGTTGCCACTCCCTGCACCACGTGCCTATCCGCTGCAGATCGTCCTGCATTTTTCGCTGCAACTTCTCTGTATACTACAGCATCATCCGCGAAAAGACGCATGCAACGTCCGACACTATCTACTAGGTCATTTATATACATTGTGTGTGAAGAGCAATGGGTCCCATAACACTCCCCTGTGGCACGCCAGAGGTTACTTTAACGTCTGTAGACGTCTCTCCATTGATAACACAACATGCTGTGTTCTGTTTGCTACAATCTCTTCAGTCCAGCCACACACTTGGTCCGACATTCTGCAGACACTTACTTTGTTTATCAGGCGACAGTGCGGAACTGTATCGAACGCCCTCCTTCCGGATGTCAACCAAAATGGCATCTACCTGGGAGCCTGTATCTAATATTTTCTGGGTCCCATGAACAAATAAAGCGCGTTGGGTCTCACACGATCGCTGTTTCCGGAATCCATGTTGATTCCTACATAGTAGACACTGGGTTTCCAAAAAACGACATGCTACTACTCGAGCATAAAACATGTTCTCAAATTCTACAACCGATCGACGTCACAGATATAGGGCCTATAGTTTTGCGCATCTGCTCGACGACCCTTCTTCAAGCCCGGGACTACCTGTGCTCTTTTCCAATCATTTGGAACCCTCCGTTCCTCTAGAGACTTGCGGTACACGGCTGTTAGGAGGTTCTGTCGCGTACTCTGTGTAGAATCGAATTGGTATCCCGTCGGGTCCAGTGGACGTTCCTCTGTTGAGTGATTCCAGTTGCTTTTCTATTCCTCCTTGGACACTTATTTCGATGTCAGCCATTTTTTCGTTTGTGCGAGAAGGAACTGCAGTGCGGTCGTCCTCCGTGACACAGCTTTTGGAAACAGGTGTTTAGTATTTCACAGCTTTACGCGTGTCATCCTCTGTTTCGAGCCGCTTACTACTGATTCAACGTACGACCACAACGTCCTAGGATTTGATTTGATTTCCTGTCACGTCGGTACATGGAATTGTACTTTCGCATTCACCGGACGCTTCACGCATAGCCCTCCTTACGCTAACTTTGGACATCGTTTAGCGTCTGTTTGTCTGAGAGGTTTTGGCTGCGTTTCAACTTTGAGTGAAGCTCTCTTTGCTTTCGCTATAGTTTCCTAAACTTTGGTTGTTGTACCGCGGTGGGTTTTTCCCATCCCTCGCAGTTTTACTCGGCACGTACCTGTCTAAGACGCATTTTACGATTGCCTTGCACTTTCTCCATAAACACTCAACATTGTCAGTGTCGGAGCAGACATTTGCGTTTGCATCTGCCTGGTAGTCTCAAATCTGCCTTCTATTACTCTTGCTAAACAGATAAACCTTCCTCCCTTTTTTTTTTTTTTTTTGTTTTTTTTTTTGTTTTTTTGTTTGTATATTCCTACTAACGTCCATATTCAGCGATGCTGCAACGGCCTCTTGTTCACTGGGTCCCTGTTCTGCACATACAGAGTCGACAAGTTCGGGGTCTGTTTGTCATCGGTAGGTCCACGATGTTATCTCCACGAGTCGGTTCTCTCTCTGTTTAATTGCTCGCGGCATTTTTCGTTCGGATGGTGCACTCAGTATACTGTCACTCGATGCTCTGTCCCTACCACCCGTCCTGAACATCTGGCACATTGAAATCTCCACCTAAGACTGTAACACGCTGCGGAAAGGAAAATGTATGTCCACATTTTCTCTCACTTGTTCGGCCACTAATGCTGCTGAGTCGCGAGGTCGGTAAAAGGAGCCAATTATCAACCTAGCTCGGCTGTTGAGTGTACCCTCCACCCACAATAGTTCACAGGAACCGTCCACCACTTCTACTTCACTACACAGGATAAACTACTACTAACAGCGACGAACCACTCCACCACCGGTTGCATGCACGCTATCCTTTCTAAAGCACCGTCTGTACCTATAACGATTGCAGCTTCGGCGCTTTCTATCAGCGCTTGACGTTCCGGTACTTTACCAACGCAGAGCTTCGACAGTTGACAATTACAATACCGATTGCCGCTTGGTCCCCGCATGTCCTGACCTTGCCCCGCGCCCGTTGCCCTTTCCGTACTTGCCCAAGGGCCATCCAACCTAAACAGAACCGCCCAGCCCACGCCACACAACCCCTGCTACCCGTGTAGCCGCTTGTTGCGTATAGTGGACTCCACCTAAGACTATATAACATAACATGCCCTAAGGCATTCGCGGTGTACACCACCCTAAGGTGAGGTTAGGTTAGGTGGACGTGGGTTAGGTTAAGGGTTACAGTTAGGTTAAGCGTCAAAGTTAGGTTAAGCGTTCGGACGTGAGGCGTCAGGTGGCCGCACCTACCTTTACGGCCGGACATCTTAGGTTAGAGGTTAGGTTAGGTTAAGGCGCCGAGAGGTCCGCGGTCAGGTTACGTTCACCTTCGGGCGCCACACGTAGGTTTCAAAGGTGTGTCGGTCGGTCGTCGGCAAGCCGCAAAAACTACAGACGACGTCGACCAAACCGCCGCAAGACCGAGCAGGAGGCAGATATAAAACACACACACACACACACACACACACACACACACACACACAAAAACAAAATTTAAACACCACCCACCGGCCAAAGGGCACCAAAAACCACAAACCCGAGCACCACGTCGACCAGAGGCAACCCGCCGCTCACGCGACATGGCTGGCAACTAAGGGGCAAACGGCAACGGCGCTTTCCGCACCGGGCCGGATGCACGTTGCACGTACGACAACACCGCTACCCGTACGCAGGCCTCCCATTGCACACAGCCGCTCTGTGTTTGAACATCATCAATGGCGCGCCCGCGGCTCGTCGCGGGCGCAGCCATAACGCCGCCACTTTTGCACCAACACATTCACGCACCGCAAAACAGCTCGCCGACACAGCACAGCCGACAAAACAAAAACAACCCGCGAGACGGGGGCGACAAACGACAACGATAACAACAACAACAGCAGCAAACAACTCGCACCAAGCGTCCAACAGGTAACAAACGGACAAGCACAGCCTCTGCTAACGGCCACGACGCCAGCGGCACACTGCTCCTTTCCCGCCACACTCGATTTCACAACGCACGCACGCGACCCCGTCAACGACACCGACACGACACACGACGGGCTCCCTTCCCGCAACCTACACCTTTCCGCCACTACGCACAGCTCCACCCGACGCGCCCGTCGCAACGACACTACTGCACGCACTATCCACCCGCCTCCTCCTCTCCCCCCCCCCCCCTTCCCGTACACAACAACACAGCCAAAAACAACACTCACGACCCAAACATACTAACGACATGGCACGTGCATCGGCGCACACCCCAACCAGTCACCGTCGACAACCACACGCAAGGCACGAAACCGGCGTCCTTCCACGTTGCCATCAAAGCTGCACAAACAACCACAGGAGGAACCACCAACAACGGCCCGCCCGCCCGCCCGCCCGCCCCAATATTCTCCCACCCTCACCTCACGCCGCAACCACCAAACGCACATTCCCGCTCGCTACCACACACCTCTCGGCAGCCGCTTCGCAAACACATGACGTGACGTGACATCATCACATCACGGGCTACGCACGCACACCGACCCACTTTCCTGCCCTTCGCCCTCTTCTTTCCGACGCCTGCCTTCGGCCGAGCACACGTACGTGGCACAACGCCCAACACAGTCACACACAGTCGACAGGCGCACGCCCAGGCACGCAACGACGCAGCGCAGCAAAGGCGCCCGCAACACATACCTCCTCTCTCTTCTCGCCGCCGCCGCCGACCGCCCGCCAGCCAGCCAGCCAGCCAGCCAGCCAGCCACTCGCAATGTGCACTGCCAACCAGCCACACGTCCACCGCGCCGCCTCCGACCACCCGCCAGGGGGCGCTCACGTCCGCGACAACAGCGCGGCCCGCCGCCGGGCGGGCCCAGCCGAACCCAGCCCAGCCGGCGCGCGCTGCTCTGCACTCGGCGCGCCACACATCCTGCTGCAGACCGGGCTCGTCTCTCTGTACGCGTCTGCCCGCATCTCGTCTTCCTGCGCATCAACACAACGAGGCCGCGTGAGCAAACCACCCCCCCCCCCCCCCCCGTCACAACGCCACATCACACACTGCCTTGTCTACCGCCGAAATGCACTCACCAGCCATCCGCTTCGTCTTCGTCTTGTTTACTCGTTGTTGTTGCAGCGGCGCACACAGCCCCGGCCGGCCGCATCCGAGGGTGGCCCGCCGCCAGCGTCTCCTCCTTGGGCACAGGTGCGGTGCCGTGCCGTGCCGTGCCGTGGCCGCCCATCCATCCAACCGCACGCATTTGCTGGCCGCCTCTGCTGCAGAAGAAGACAAAAAACGAAACGTACAAACATACACGCACCCACAGCGTGGCCACACACGGACGGGACCGACAGGCTCCAAGGCGACCAAAGGATAAAAACAAAATAAAAAAACAAAAACAAAAAGACGCAAAGCAAGCAACAAGCACAGGCTGTCGCCTCGCGCCTCTGTCCTTCCGCCCCCGCCCTTCTCTCCCACCACATGCCCACAAACACCACCGCCTCCCCCTCCCCGCACCTCCACATTCGCCCCCTCCATTTGTTCCTTTCTCGCTCTTCCCTTCTGTGTGTCTGCGTGCGTGCGCGGGCGGCGCCTCTCAACATCCGCCGGCCGTCCGTCCCGTTTTCGCCGTACCACACACGCCACCGCCTCCTCCCCGTCCACCACCGCCGCCCCTGTCCGCCCCGCACAACACCATACACCGCTGCTTGTCCTGGCCGTTGCCACCAAAGGCGCCAGCCGCAAACCGCGCCAACGCCGCAGCGCGCGTGCGTCCTTCCTTCTCCGTGCCGACGCGGCCTCTATTCCCGCACCCATTCGGCCGACGACACAGCCGTTGGGCTCCGCACTGCGCGTACCGGCGTTACGCACGCACACCCACCCCCCTCGCGAACGCACGACTCATTGTCTTTGTTGTTTCTCCTCTTTCTTAACGTCTTTGTTTGTTGTTTGTTGTTTGTTTTGTTTTTTGTTTTTTGTTTTTTTTTTTCGTTTTTCCCCACCGCCACATGTGACACAATGCCGCCCTCCACCTTTCGTTCGTGGTTGCTTGCTTGCTTGCTTTGTTTCTCTTTCTCATTGGTACACGTCCGACGCGCTCCATTTCCACCACACCACGGCCATCAGCCTCCTCAACGGGCAGGCGCAGTGTGCCATTCTCCGGCGCACAAGCACACCGCGCGGTACTGGCGCGGCTCGCTCTCCTCGCCCCCACGCCACGCCACGCCACGCCACCGGTGCGCAGCAGCACATGTGATGTCTCGCAACACGACACGCGGTGCGCACACCCCGACCACGCGGCTCTAAAGGCATGGCACCGGCGACATGCGCCGCCCCAGCCACGCATCCGTCGTCTCACGTTGTTCACTGCCAGCCGCGTCGGAGGCTACAACCGCAACCACCACAACAACGGTCCCCCTCCCGGCAACACATTTGTTGCACAAACAAACACAACCGCCGAGCGCAGCGCGAACCACCCACACGCGCCCTCCGCGTCTCCTTTCTCCTTTCGCCCCCTCCCATCTCCCGAATATGCCAGCAGCGCAGCGTTACGCGTGCCCCTCACCCGTCCACACTACCGCGAAACGAACACGCCTTCCGGGCCACCTGCAAGGGCACGCCCACCACCAAATACTGCCGTATTCACGGACGCAGTTCGCAACACGCAACGCACTCTCCACCTACCTTCTTTCTCTCGTCCCTTCTCTTTAAAAACAAAACAAACACACAAACCAACCACGGCTAACACACTTTTTCGCGACACCTTTGACTGCGTTATCTCGACCGTGACGGCAGCTATCGACCATCCATTCCCCACTACACACACACACACATCATTCGCTACACCGCACACGAAACGGCAAGGGCAAGGCACTCTCTCATAGATTCTTCCTCCGAGCCATATCGGGCGAACGTTGCATCCGGGAAGGCAATGCAATTCAGCCGTCACCACGGCCGACACTTGCAGCCGCGCCGTAAACGCATGTCAGTGCGGCTGCAATGCACGGGAACGTTCCGTTGCTCTAGACAGCGCCTCTCCGTTTTTCCCCTGTCTCGTTTTCCGGTGATTGCTTCTCCTTCTTCTTTTTCTTCGTTTCGTTTCGTTTTATTATTTTCGTTCCCCTCCTCCACCATTGTTTCCGTCCCCACAGTTTTTTTTTTTTTTTTTGCTCATTCCACACGTTCTGCCCAGACAAGACATGACATCCGACCGATCACAGTCAGCCTTTCGTCACCGTTCGCAGCGCCGACGGTGCCACAGTGAGACGGGTGTTCAGACCGACACGTTGCCATGATGCCCATAGACAGCTACTCAGGGCCGCCGGATCGGATCACATCACCGACAAACCGGCCATTTCACCGGGGGACACAGACAACCGCGTGTACGCCCATAACAACAAACAACGGCCGTCGTCGTCTACCGTCACTGAACCGAACACACGTGCACCTTGAATGACGACACCGGCGTGCGTGCGCACAACAATCAATCATTCAAATCAACTGCAGAAACGGCTATCAAAATCAAGGGCCAAATAAATGGGTACACCACCGTGCGTGTCGCCTACCCCACCCGCCCGTACAATTCTTGCGTCTTCTTAATGACTAGTAAAGACACGTCCATTTTTTTTTTTTTTTTTAAAACGTCACCAACACACCTCCACGCCGTACAGCAAAGGGAATAGTAGACGGCAACACAACATTTCACCCTCGCCATCATGTATGTATGATGTGACAACAAACAAACCCGCAGACGGCCCTAACGGTGACATCCAACAATCGCGAGGGGTTTCAATTGCAGTCACGTGACTAACCGGGCAGACAGAGACAAAGAAAGGAAAGGAATCAGCGACACAGACAACACCTCCTGTCTGTGTGTCGACAAACAACCAACCAACCAACCAACCACGCCACGACTCGCGAGCACGCATAACCACCACCACCACCACCACCAGCTGCTTCGCAACCAACCAAACCGGGTAGCTATGCGCCGCCTCACACAAACAACAATTCCGCTCTTCCCGCAAAGGCAATTTGGTGGCCCTGAAAAGGGCCGTTTTGCCGCTCTCGCAACGGAGGGGAGCTCCCTAGAGCCTTAACCCCCTCACTTGGAGCTCGTGTACTTGGTCACCGCCTTCGTGCCCTCGCTCACGGCGTGCTTGGCCAGCTCGCCAGGCAGCAAGAGCCGCACAGCCGTCTGGATCTCGCGGGACGTGATGGTCGAGCGCTTGTTGTAGTGCGCCAGGCGAGACGCCTCGGCCGCAATGCGCTCGAAAATGTCGTTCACGAAGCTGTTCATGATGCTCATCGCCTTCGACGAGATGCCCGTGTCGGGGTGCACCTGCTTCAGCACCTTGTAGATGTAGATGGCATAGCTCTCCTTCCTCTTGCGCTTCTTCTTCTTGTCGCCCTTCGAAATGTTCTTCTGCGCCTTGCCAGCCTTCTTGGCGGCCTTCCCGCTAGTCTTGGGCGGCATCTCGAACGTACAACAGCAAGCAGCAAGCGCTCCGCTCTAGTCAGCGTCTCCCCACACAGTGGCACCCGCCGCTACCGCAACACCCCACCTTTACCAGCTCGCCCTGTTGCGGCCGCCGACCAATGGGGCGCGCGCGCAACCGGCCGCCGCACCCGAGCCCATAAAGGGACCCCCACCCTAGTCCCGCCGCCACGCACTCCGCTGCTCGACTCGCTGCGGCTCGCACCGTTACGTTACGTGTTTCAACTAGCCAAACGCCATGTCCGGACGCGGAAAGGGAGGCAAAGTCAAGGGCAAGTCAAAGTCCCGCTCAAGCAGGGCTGGGCTCCAGTTCCCGGTCGGCAGAATCCACCGCCTCCTGCGCAAGGGAAACTACGCCGAGCGCGTCGGCGCCGGGGCGCCCGTCTACCTCGCCGCCGTCATGGAGTACCTCGCGGCTGAGGTGCTCGAGCTGGCCGGAAACGCGGCCCGCGACAACAAGAAGACGCGCATCATCCCGCGCCACCTGCAGCTCGCCATCCGCAACGACGAGGAGCTCAACAAGCTCTTGTCGGGCGTCACCATCGCACAGGGTGGTGTCCTGCCCAACATCCAGGCCGTCCTGCTGCCAAAGAAGACCGAGAAGAAGGCCTAAACAGAGAGCGCGGCGCTGCGCTTGCGTGCTCCCTGCACGCAAACGCGCCTGCCTTTGCCTTGCCGGCTCGGCTCACAACAATCGGCCCTTTTCAGGGCCACCACACAAACCTACGTCCAAAGCAAAGTTTCCGTCGTCCGTGCTCGCCGCACTTTACACAACACGTCCACATACATACATTGCACAGCCAGCGCCGGCGCACGTCCGCCATCTTGTCCACAGCCCGTGTGGCCGAACGCGCACACATTTTGTCGTTTCTCTCTTTTTGTCTTTTTTGTTTCTGCACCCCTCCGCGCACGCACAGAGTCGCGTTCCAAACGACAACGACATCAATACACCGATAATGTGATGATCATTGTTAGCATTATAATGTTTCAATTAAAGGGGCGCGCGTGGCACAGACAAAAAAAACCAAACAGCTGATCCGATCGATCGATCGATCGATCCGGCCCGCCCGCCTATGCCCACGCCACAAACAAACAACAAACCACGCACACACTGGACTCAGCCGCGCCCATCGCGTCAAACTCAAAAACTAACGCACGCGCAGCAGCAACAACAACAACAACACGCACAGGCAACACAGACTCTTTCGCACTTTTCAATCTCCGAACAGTGTGGTGGCCCTGAAAAGGGCCGTTTTCGTCTCTCCCACCAAGCACGGGCACGGCACGGCCGCGGGAAGGCCACAACGCAGCACAGCACACCGGCTGGCTGGCTGCCTGCCTGCCTAACCGCCGAAACCGTACAGGGTGCGCCCCTGCCTCTTCAGGGCGTACACCACGTCCATGGCCGTCACAGTCTTGCGCTTGGCGTGCTCAGTGTACGTCACCGCGTCGCGGATCACGTTCTCCAGGAACACCTTCAGCACTCCGCGGGTCTCCTCGTAGATCAGACCAGAGATGCGCTTCACGCCGCCCCTGCGAGCCAGGCGGCGGATGGCGGGCTTCGTGATGCCCTGGATGTTGTCGCGCAACACCTTGCGGTGCCGCTTGGCGCCACCCTTGCCCAGCCCCTTTCCTCCCTTGCCGCGGCCTGTCATTCTTCTTCCTTCCTCCTCCTCAAAGCAAGCAAGCGAAAAAACACAAGCGCCAGCTCCTCACCCGGCGCTAGCGAGTCGGCTACGGTGCGAGCTCTCTGCCGCCGCCCCCCTATATAGACTCTGGCCCGCCCTCCCCCCACCACGCGCACCGAGGGCATATAAGCGCGGCGCGGGGCCGCGCGGGCCCGTTGTCAAGGCAGCACCGGACGCTTCGTGTACCGCACGCACCTCCACGCCGCTAACCGCTATGGCCCGCACAAAGCAAACGGCCCGCAAGTCCACCGGCGGAAAGGCGCCGCGCAAACAGCTCGCCACCAAGGCGGCGAGGAAGAGCGCGCCCGCCACCGGCGGCGTCAAGAAGCCCCACCGCTACAGGCCGGGCACCGTCGCCCTGCGGGAAATCAGGCGCTACCAGAAGAGCACAGAGCTGCTCATCCGCAAGCTGCCGTTCCAGCGCCTAGTGCGCGAGATCGCCCAGGACTTCAAGACCGACCTGCGCTTCCAGAGCTCCGCAGTCATGGCCCTGCAGGAGGCCAGCGAGGCCTACCTCGTCGGCCTCTTCGAAGACACCAACCTGTGCGCAATCCACGCCAAGCGCGTCACCATCATGCCCAAGGACATCCAGCTCGCGCGCCGCATCCGCGGCGAGCGCGCCTAGAAACCGCGCCGCGCACGCGCACGCGCGCCCGCCCAACAAAAACGGCCCTTTTCAGGGCCACTAACATCTCTCCGTCGCGAGCAAAACTTTTGTCGGTCTTGCCGCCCCGCAAAACAACAACAACCAATTCCCCTCCCGTCCACAGCCGCTCTCGCCAACAATCGACGTCACTCCCATCCCTCACAATACACACACACACACACACACACACACACACACACAACAGCCGGACGACGTCACCACACACCACGGGTGGCTGGCCGCCGCCGTCTCCGAGGCGCGCGCACGCTACGCTACACTACAACGTCAACGCCACCGCGCCTTCCCAATTCCCGCCGGCCACTTCCACGTCTCACGTCCCCCCGCCGCTTTGAGACAGAGAGAGACACAACACACACACAAAAGACACGACATCCGCAAAGCAAGCAAACACACAAACAAACAAGAGTCTCCAGAAACATACATGAGCAACCAAACGTCGGCCGCCGCAAAAAAAAAAAAAAAACAACTACAACAACAACAAAAACAAATAAAATAAAATAAAAAGACCAACAAACGGCCACAACCGCTCCGCTACCGCGCGCCGCCGCCTACCGCCACCGGCACCACAATCCAACCACCACGGCACGCAAACAGTACCCACAAGGGTCACACACAACCAACCAACCAACCACACCGGCGCATGCACGACAATCAACGCCTTCCCGACGTCCTTTGATGGCCCTGAGAAGGGCCGTTTTGGGCCGCGCGACAGCCGCAGCCGTGCCATCGCGCGCCACTAAGACGACGCGGGGGAGGGCGGTGGGGGACGACGGCGTCAAGCGCCAACCCCTCTCCCTTGCCTTTCTTTAACGTTACTACTTTACTTCTTCTTCTTGGGCGACGCCTTCGCCTTAGACGGCGTCGTCGCCTTCTTCGGGCGCGGCGCCTTCGGCTTCTTCGTCGGAACCTTGGCGGCCTTCTTCGCCTTCGACGGCGACTTGGCCTTGGCCGGCTTGGCCGCAGCCGCCTTCTTCGCACCCGCGGGAGCCGCCGACGCCGCAGACGCCTTCTTGGCGGCGCCCGCCTTCCGACCGGTCGCCGCCTTCACGCCACCAGCCTTCTTTGCGCCGGCCGCGCGGCCGCCCTTCTTCTCCTTGCTGGCCGGAGCGGCGCGCTTCTTCTTCGCACCGCCGGCACGGGCCTTGCCGCCCTCGGCCGCCCCGCCGCCGGCGCCGGCAAGCTTGAAAGAGCCGGACGCGCCCTTCCCCTTCGTCTGCACCAGCTCGCCAGCCACGACGGCCGACTTGAGGTACTTCTTGATAAAGGGCGCCAGCTTCTCCGCGTCCAGCTTGTAGTGCGCGGCAATGTACTTCTTGATCGCCTGCAGCGACGAGCCGCCGCGCTCCTTCAGACTCTTGATGGCGGCCGTCACCATCTCAGAGGTGCGCGGGTGCGCAGGCTTGGCGCGCGGCTTCTTCGCAGACGCCGCAGACTTGGCCTTCTTCGTCGTGCCGGTGGCGGCGGGTGCCGCAGCAGTCTCGTTCGTAGCCGCCTGATCTGCCATTATTTCGACGGACGACGCGCGTACACACAACAACAGAACAGCGAGAGAGCGGCGAGCACGGCAGAGAATAGCCGCCGCGCCGCTTTTTTTTTTTTTTTTTTTTTTTTTTTTTTTTTTTTTTTTTTTTTTTGTGTGTGTGTTGAAGGCAAGGGTGCTATCGCCTGGGGCGATTGGTCCCTCTTGTGTGCTGGTAGGGTTACTTAATTGGGGTCACTATTTATTTATAAATAGGGGCACCATTTTTATTCTTTGGAGGTCCCTTTGGGCACTCATTTGGTCCTTTAGGGCCTCGTTAGTGGTCTTCATTTGGTCATGGCCTATTTCTCTTCTGCTTTTTTGTGGTTTCATTTATCTATCCTAACATTCTTGATCCTATGTACTAAACACACTTTCTTGCAGTTCTGACCTATATTTCTATCTATAGTTGCTTGATGTTTCTAACCTATGTAATATCTATCCTTACTTGCTGTTTCTAACCTATGTATTACCTACGCTTGCTTGAACATTCTTGATCCTATGTACTAAACACACTTTCTTGCTGTTCTGACCTATATTTCTATCTACAGTTGCTTGATGTTTCTAACCTATGTAATATCTATCCTTACTTGCTGTTTCTACCTATGTATTACCTACGCTTGCTTGATGTTTCCACCTAGATCTCGTCCTGGCTCTCTTGATGTTTCCATTATATTCTACAGTAGTCATCCTAGTCTCTTAGTTGCGAATGATGGTCAATGGCACCCTGATTTTGTGCCAGGGTGCTGGTTCGTACGTGGCGATCTCCTCTAACTGATTAAGGTCAGGTCTGAGTCTGTTTACCTTGTCCACTAGTCTCGTTGTTGCCTCCTTTACGAGTTCAGCCATTCTTGGCATCTCCAGTTCCCTGTGAACTCTGTCGGTGCCAGTCCATGGAGGGGCATTCAAGATCAGTTTCAGGCACCTGTTTTGCAGCGTCTGGAGCTTTTCGAGGTTGGTTCTGCATGTGATGCCCCAGGAGGAGCATCCATATAACATGGCTGGTAATATAATTGTTTTGTAAATTTTTAGTTTCGTCACTGGCAGCATGTCTTTGCTAGCCAAGATGGGGTATAAGGCATGGATGGCTTTGGTGGTCTTTGTTTTCTTGTCCTCCAAGTGTGTCTTGAAGGTCATTTTTCTGTCTAGGGTGACACCTAGATAGCGGACTGTTTGTTTCCAGGGGATCCGTTCTCCATTGATTTCTACTCTTTCATGGAGTTCCGGGCGTCGTCTGGTAAATAGAATGGCCTCGGTTTTTGACGCATTTATTTTTATCCGGTTTAGTCTCGCCCATGTTTCAGTTAGGTCGACTTGCTCCTGCAGCTTCCGGATCGTGGTATCCAACCTTCTGTTGCTGGCCAGTAGGGCCGTGTCGTCGGCGAACTGGGCCAGTACTGTGTCCTGGGTTTTTGGCAGGTCATTCACGTACACTGTGAACAGTGTGGGTGAGATGACTGATCCTTGTGGGATGCCCTCGTGGAGGGTTTTTATTTCTGACCTTTTTCCGTTTATGGCCACAAAACATCTTCTATTCGTCAGGTAATTGTCTATGAGTTTGAGGTAGCAGCGGGGGAGATCCGTGTCCTCATATAGTTTGACTAGCAGGTTATCTCTCCATACTTTGTCGTAGGCTTTTTCCACGTCCAGAAGGATTGCCGCCGTGAATCTGGAGAGGTTCATGTTTTTCGTGATGAACTCCGTTATCCTGAGGAGTTGCAGTTCCGCTGACAGCGTTTCCTGATAGGCGAACTGTTCCCTGCGTATGACGTGGTTGTCAAGAAGAGGTTGTCTGATTCGTGGGAGTATTACCCGTTCCAGCACTTTGGACATCGTTGGTAGCAGACTTATGGGGCGGTGGTTTTCTGGTTTTGTGAGATCTTTGCCTTTCTTCGGGATGGGGACGATTTTGCACACTTTCCACACGTCAGGGAAGTGACTCTTTTGGAGGCATGCATTTATTATGCGGGTGAGGAGTACGAGCGGTTTGCGCGGTAGGTGTTTCAGTTGCTCGTTGGACACCTTGTCTGGTCCAGGCGCGGAGTTGTTGTTGAGTCGCCGTAAAATCGTGCGGACTTCGGCTGTGGTTGTTAATTCTGCTGCGTCGTTGATTGGGTTTGTCCTAATTTGTTGGATTGTTGTTCCGATTCTTCTATTGAATTCTTCTTCGTCGGGCAGTTGTGCTGCTCTCTGCTCCACTCTGTTTTGTAATTCGTAAGTGGAGGCAAAAAGTTCCGCCTGCCTAAGATCGTCAAAGACCATGTTGTTTTCGTCCTTGAGGGCTGGTTTGCGTTGTTTTGGTGCCCGTAGGTTCTTTATGAGCTTCCAGTCATCTCGCAGGCGTAGTTGAAGTGCCGACATTCTGTCCTCCCAGACCTCTGCCTTCCACTCTTTTGCTCGTTTGTGAATTTCTCGTGTAAGCCTGTTGACTTCCCTCCTTGCTTGTGGGTCCCTGGTGCGGATCCATCTGCGACGTTCCTGGTTTTTCAGGTATTTGAGGTCCTGAATTAGTGGTGGGAGTGTGTTGTGTTTGACCTCTAGGAATGTTGTTTTGCTGGACGCTCGTTTGTAGGCTGTGGTTATCTTGTCTGTGATGGTGGTGATGGCTTCTTCTATTTGTTGTTCTGTGTTTAGCGCTGCTGTGGGCGTGACATTGTTGTTTAGCCACCGTTCGTATTGTGCCCAGTCGACGTTGATGGTTTGTCGTGGTCGTGGGGGTTCCATTGCGTCGCCGATGTGGCCTGTTACTGGAAGGTGGTCTGATGTTAGCGCGTTTCGTACTTGCAGGTTTAGTTCTGGATCTAAGTTCTTCGTGATGCAGATGTCAAGTACGTCTGGCCGGTGGAGGCTGTTGAAGGGGATGTATGTTACGTCTTTCGGGGCTGTTACTGCTGCGTTGAGGCGACCTTGTAATTCATGGAGTCTTTCACCTCTTGCATTGCTCCTTCTGCTGTTCCAGGTTTCGTTCTTTGCATTAAGGTCTCCACATAGGAGGACCCGTTCGTGGTTGTCGAACAACCACGTGAGATCATGTTCATTGAGTTCTGCTCTGGGGCTGAGATATGCAGCTACTAGGGCTATTTTTCCTTGCGCCGTTTCTATATGCACGATTGTGGCCTCAAGTGAGTGCATCGGCGGCGTGATCTCAGGGTGGTGAGTGATGTGGGGACGGATGTATATGGCTGTGCCTCCGCCCCTCCTGTTGACTCTATCTGTCCTGTGACATATCATGTTGCGGAGGTTTAGAGTTGCGTTTTGTTGTAGGTGGGTTTCAGTGACGAAGAGGACGTCTATCTTCTGCTCTTCAATGAATTCGTTGAGTAGTTCTCTTTTGTTGGCAATTCCATTTGCATTGAAATTGCCGAATCGGAGGTGATTCTTCTTTGATGGCCTAAAATCCATTGAAGGTGCCGAAGATAGTCATCATTCCTCCAATGACGGTTGTGATTTTGGACATAATGTCCGGTGCCTGAGTAAAGTTGTTCATGAGCGTTGTTAGTTGTTGTAATATGTTTGAGGATTGGACTTTGTCCCATAGTGCTTTTAGCTTGTTGACAAAGCTGAGGATTGATTCTAGGCCATTACTGTTGACAGTGGCTGTGGCGTTGTTGGTTTGTGGTGGCAGAGTTGCCCAGTTTCTTCTTCCTGATCGGCTGGCTTCTGCTGGTGTGGGCATTGCTGTTGGTCGAATTGTCGGTCTGGGTGCAGGTGCTTGTCTTTCTGGTCGCTGTTTATTGTATGCTTCGATGGCCTTTTGGTATTCTTCACAGCCTCTGAATGAAGCTGGGTGGCCATCTTTGTTGCAATTTACACAGTGAAGAGCTCCCTCTTTCGGTAATGGGCACTGGAATGCTCTGTGGTCCCCGCCACATCGGACGCAGCGCGTCGGCATGTTGCAGTAATTTGCTGTGTGGAAGAACCCCTGGCACTTTTTGCACTGTGGGGGGCCTTCTTTGCTTTTGTATGATTCTACCGTAATTTTGGTGTCCAGTAGGTATCTCGTATTATATATTGCCTCGTTTTCTGGGTTTTTCTCTAATGTTACACAGAAGACATCCATTGGACGTAACTCCTTCGTGTTTTCGTCCCTCTTTTTGTACTGGTGTATGTTGGTTGTGGCGAAGTTGTGTTGTTGTAGTTCTTCTTCTATTTCTTGTTCCTTGACGGTGTTTGGTAGCCCCTTTATGACCACTTTCAGTTGTCTGTCGGCTTGTGGCTGGTGGGTGAAGTTTCCGATTCGGTGGTGGTTAAAGAATTCCAGCGCTGTGCGTTGGTCCTTTATCGATTCAAAATGGTATTTGATAGATTTTCCTTTATGGATGGCCTTGATGGGGCCTTCCATATATTGCTTTAGGGTTTTGTTCAGGGTTAGATAGTGCCCTGGATATTCAATTGTAATCGGCGGGACGCGTGGTCTTTTTGGGACCGCTCGTTGCGCCGGTGCGGTTGTGGTCTGCTGTTGAGGTGTGGGGTCCGCTGTTGTGTTGTTTGCGGCCTCCAGATTGGTGGTGTTGTCATTCAGCGCGTCGTATCTGTTCGCCGTCGGGACGGTGAACTTGTTCGGCGCATCTGTTTCTGAGGAGTTTTTTCTCTTCAGGGTTTTTCTGGCTCGTTGGAATTCGCCCTGGCCATCGTCGAATTCCATCTCCTCGTCACTTGAGAATTTTGGGTTGCCCTTGTTTGTTACCGAGTCGTCGCTGTCTGAGTTGTCTGCAGCATTGTTGTCGGTAATGTTGTGGCGCGCTAGCTCCTGCCGGTGCTTGGCGGCCATCTTGTCGTCTCTGCGTTCCAGCGACGTGTGTGAATGGTCTTGTTTCGTCGAAACGGGGTTTCGGCGGGAAGGGTGGGGGTTTACAGACTCAGACCTAGCCCTAGCCCTGTCCGCGGAAGCTGACTTTGCCCTATGATTCAAATCTTTCCTGGAGGCGCGCGGACGTACCCCGCCCAGGGAGTCGGCCACCTGTCGGTCGACTGCCTGGTGAGGAGGCCCTGGTGCCTCTTCATTCCCTATGCTAAACATTCCTATCCCATCCGGCTATCCCGGAGGATCTCGCCTATCACTAGTAAGACGGCCCTATCAGGACACAATTGCTTTTTAACACGCAGTGGGAGCACTTCAAACTTAAAAGTTCGCAGCGCACCCTCCGCGTGTGCACACAGCTCGGCTGCTCGGAGACCGATGCGCCGCGCCGCCAGGCCCAGCCAGTGTCGCGGGCGGGCGCGGACGGCCGAGAGAGCGGCCGCCACTCTGCGCGCCGCCGCGCCGCGCCTCCCGCGCTTGCTACCGCCCAACGTCCGACAGCCTGTGCGGACCAGCCCCAAACCTGCGCCGCAACCACCCGCGCCATTCAAACCACCGAGGATGGGGCTACACACGGCCACACCACAGTCGCCAACCAGTCGCCACGGCAGCGCCGCAAACCACGGCCAAACTGCAGCTACCGCGCGCCACAGCCTGGCTCGGCCCGCCGAGAATCGCCGCCCCCGCCCAAATGCCGCCCCCACAGCCCCAGCCGACGACCCGCCACAATGGCCAAACCTTCGGCAAAACTGGCGCACCGTCGCCGCGCCAGCCCGGCCAGCGCGGCCGCCGCCACAGCCACACAAGCGGAGGCGTGCGGCGATGACGGCCGTGCAAACGCACCTCCGCCGCCCCATCGCCCTCCCACCGTTTCCCGATCGGCCCGCGGCCGTCGGGCCACCTCGCCCGCCAACATTCGCGCCCGTTTCTCACAACATTGCCCGCCGCAAAACAAAAACGAGCGCCGCCTGCGCAACATGGGCACCGGCCAACCGAGGCGCCGCCGCCCCTCGCCGCTTTCAGCGAGGGTGGCTAACCGCCATCCGCAACTACAGACGCACCGAATCTGCCTTCATCAAAAGCACACACCGACAGCCGACCTCTAACATTTAGACTCCGCAAGCCACCCAACGGTGTGTGGCGGAGGGCACTTCACGTGCCAATGTCATTTACCTCCCTTTGCTGTTCCAGTCGCGTATGGTTCGCGGGACGAACCGACAGTCTGCAAAAAAAAAAAAAAAACGCCTCCGTGCGCGCTCGAATCTCTCTAACCACATCCATTCGTGATCTCCTCGGGAGGTATACGCAATATATTCGATACCCCATCCAGAAACGCAATATCTCGAAACCTGGCGAGCAAGCTACACCGCGATGCAGAGCGCCTCTATTGCAGAGTCTGCCGCGTGGGTTTGTTAAACATCTCCGTAACGCTATCACGGTTACCAAATGACCCTGCGACGAAACGTTGGATCGTCTCCGTCGCCTCCGTCAACGCGACCTGGTACGGATCCCACACTGATGGGCAACACGCACGTATAGGTCGAACGAACGGGTGTTTTGTAAGCCACCTCCTCCTTTGTTGATGGACGACATTTGCTACGCATTCTCCCAATAAATCGCAACCTGGTACCCGCCTTACCAACAATTACTTTTGTTTGTTTTTTTTTTTTGTTTTTTTTTTTTAATATGATGATCATCCCACTCCCAATCACTCCGCACGCATACTCCCAGATATTTTACAGACGTAACTGCTACCAGTGTTTGTCCCGCTATCATATACTCAATCATACAATAAAGGGTCCTTCTTTCTATATTATTCGCAATACATGTTAAGGGACAGTTGCCACTCCCTGCACCACGTGCCTATCCGCTGCAGATCGTCCTGCATTTTTCGCTGCAACTTCTCTGTATACTACAGCATCATCCGCGAAAAGACGCATGCAACGTCCGACACTATCTACTAGGTCATTTATATACATTGTGTGTGAAGAGCAATGGGTCCCATAACACTCCCCTGTGGCACGCCAGAGGTTACTTTAACGTCTGTAGACGTCTCTCCATTGATAACACAACATGCTGTGTTCTGTTTGCTACAATCTCTTCAGTCCAGCCACACACTTGGTCCGACATTCTGCAGACACTTACTTTGTTTATCAGGCGACAGTGCGGAACTGTATCGAACGCCCTCCTTCCGGATGTCAACCAAAATGGCATCTACCTGGGAGCCTGTATCTAATATTTTCTGGGTCCCATGAACAAATAAAGCGCGTTGGGTCTCACACGATCGCTGTTTCCGGAATCCATGTTGATTCCTACATAGTAGACACTGGGTTTCCAAAAAACGACATGCTACTACTCGAGCATAAAACATGTTCTCAAATTCTACAACCGATCGACGTCACAGATATAGGGCCTATAGTTTTGCGCATCTGCTCGACGACCCTTCTTCAAGCCCGGGACTACCTGTGCTCTTTTCCAATCATTTGGAACCCTCCGTTCCTCTAGAGACTTGCGGTACACGGCTGTTAGGAGGTTCTGTCGCGTACTCTGTGTAGAATCGAATTGGTATCCCGTCGGGTCCAGTGGACGTTCCTCTGTTGAGTGATTCCAGTTGCTTTTCTATTCCTCCTTGGACACTTATTTCGATGTCAGCCATTTTTTCGTTTGTGCGAGAAGGAACTGCAGTGCGGTCGTCCTCCGTGACACAGCTTTTGGAAACAGGTGTTTAGTATTTCACAGCTTTACGCGTGTCATCCTCTGTTTCGAGCCGCTTACTACTGATTCAACGTACGACCACAACGTCCTAGGATTTGATTTGATTTCCTGTCACGTCGGTACATGGAATTGTACTTTCGCATTCACCGGACGCTTCACGCATAGCCCTCCTTACGCTAACTTTGGACATCGTTTAGCGTCTGTTTGTCTGAGAGGTTTTGGCTGCGTTTCAACTTTGAGTGAAGCTCTCTTTGCTTTCGCTATAGTTTCCTAAACTTTGGTTGTTGTACCGCGGTGGGTTTTTCCCATCCCTCGCAGTTTTACTCGGCACGTACCTGTCTAAGACGCATTTTACGATTGCCTTGCACTTTCTCCATAAACACTCAACATTGTCAGTGTCGGAGCAGACATTTGCGTTTGCATCTGCCTGGTAGTCTCAAATCTGCCTTCTATTACTCTTGCTAAACAGAAACATTGTCAGTGTCGGAGCAGACATTTGCGTTTTCATCTGTCTGCTAGTCTCAAATCTGCCTTCTATTACTCTTGCTAAACAGATAAACCTTCCTCCCTTTTTTGTGTATATTCCTATTAACGTCCATATTCAGCGATGCTGCAACGGCCTCTTGATCACTGGGTCCCTGTTCTGCACATACAGAGTCGACAAGTTCGGGGTCTGTTTGTCATCGGTAGGTCCACGATGTTATCTCCACGAGTCGGTTCTCTCTCTGTTTAATTGCTCGCGGTAATTTTCGTTCGGATGGTGCACTCGGTATACTGTCACTCGATGCTCTGTCCCTACCACCCGTCCTGAACATCTGGCACATTGAAATCTCCACCTAAGACTGTAACACGCTGAGGAAAGGAAAATGTATGTCCACATTTTCTCTCACTTGTTCGGCCACTAATGCTGCTGAGTCGCGAGGTCGGTAAAAGGAGCCAATTATCAACCTAGCTCGGCTGTTGAGTGTACCCTCCACCCACAATAGTTCACAGGAACCGTCCACCACTTCTACTTCACTACACAGGATAAACTACTACTAACAGCGACGAACCACTCCACCACCGGTTGCATGCACGCTATCCTTTCTAAAGCACCGTCTGTACCTATAACGATTGCAGCTTCGGCGCTTTCTATCAGCGCTTGACGTTCCGGTACTTTACCAACGCAGAGCTTCGACAGTTGACAATTACAATACCGATTGCCGCTTGGGTCCCCGCATGTCCTGACCTTGCCCCGCGCCCGTTGCCCTTTCCGTACTTGCCCAAGGGCCATCCAACCTAAACAGAACCGCCCAGCCCACGCCACACAACCCCTGCTACCCGTGTAGCCGCTTGTTGCGTATAGTGGACTCCACCTAAGACTATATAACATAACATGCCCTAAGGCATTCGCGGTGTACACCACCCTAAGGTGAGGTTAGGTTAGGTTAGGTGGACGTGGGTTAGGTTAAGGGTTACAGTTAGGTTAAGCGTCAAAGTTAGGTTAAGCGTTCGGACGTGAGGCGTCAGGTGGCCGCACCTACCTTTACGGCCGGACATCTTAGGTTAGAGGTTAGGTTAGGTTAAGGCGCCGAGAGGTCCGCGGTCAGGTTACGTTCACCTTCGGGCGCCACACGTAGGTTTCAAAGGTGTGTCGGTCGGTCGTCGGCAAGCCGCAAAAACTACAGACGACGTCGACCAAACCGCCGCACGACCGAGCAGGAGGCAGATATAAAACACACACACACACAAAAACAAAATTAAACACCACCCACCGGCCAAAGGGCACCAACAACCACAAACCCGAGCACCACGTCGACCAGAGGCAACCCGCCGCTCACGCGACATGGCTGGCAACTAAGGGGCAAACGGCAACGGCGCTTTCCGCACCGGGCCGGATGCACGTACGACAACACCGCTACCCGTACGCAGGCCTCCCATTGCACACAGCCGCTCTGTGTTTGAACATCATCAATGGCGCGCCCGCGGCTCGTCGCGGGCGCAGCCATAACGCCGCCACTTTTGCACCAACACATTCACGCACCGCAAAACAGCTCGCCGACACAGCACAGCCGACAAACAAAAACAACCCGCGAGACGGGGGCGACAACGACAACGATGACAACAACAACAGCAGCAAACAACTCGCACCAAGCGTCCAACAGGTAACAAACGGACAAGCACAGCCTCTGCTAACGGCCACGACGCCAGCGGCACACTGCTCCTTTCCCGCCACACTCGATTTCACAACGCACGCACGCGACCCCGTCAACGACACGACACGACACACGACGGGCTCCCTTCCCGCAACCTACACCTTTCCGCCACTACGCACAGCTCCACCCGACGCGCCCGTCGCAACGACACTACTGCACGCACTATCCACCCGCCTCCTCCTCTCCCCCCCCTTCCCGTACACAACAACACAGCCAAAAACAACACTCACGACCCAAACATACTAACGACATGGCACGTGCATCGGCGCACACCCCAACCAGTCACCGTCGACAACCACACGCAAGGCACGAAACCGGCGTCCTTCCACGTTGCCATCAAAGCTGCACAAACAACCACAGGAGGAACCACCAACAACGGCCCGCCCGCCCGCCCGCCCGCCCCAATATTCTCCCACCCTCACCTCACGCCGCAACCACCAAACGCACATTCCCGCTCGCTACCACACACCTCTCGGCAGCCGCTTCGCAAACACATGACGTGACGTGACATCATCACATCACGGGCTACGCACGCACACCGACCCACTTTCCTGCCCTTCGCCCTCTTCTTTCCGACGCCTGCCTTCGGCCGAGCACACGTACGTGGGTGGCACAACGCCCAACACAGTCACACACAGTCGACAGGCGCACGCCCAGGCACGCAACGACGCAGCGCAGCAAAGGCGCCCGCAACACATACCTCCTCTCTCTTCTCGCCGCCGCCGCCGACCGACCGCCCGCCCGCCAGCCAGCCAGCCAGCCAGCCAGCCAGCCACTCGCAATGTGCACTGCCAACCAGCCACACGTCCACCGCGCCGCCTCCGACCACCCGCCAGGGGGCGCTCACGTCCGCGACAACAGCGCGGCCCGCCGCCGGGCGGGCCCAGCCGAACCCAGCCCAGCCGGCGCGCGCTGCTCTGCACTCGGCGCGCCGCACATCCTGCTGCAGACCGGGCTCGTCTCTCTGTACGCGTCTGCCCGCATCTCGTCTTCCTGCGCATCAACACAACGAGGCCGCGTGAGCAAACCCCCCCGTCACAACGCCACATCACACACTGCCTCGTCTACCGCCGAAATGCACTCACCAGCCATCCGCTTCGTCTTCGTCTTGTTTACTCGTTGTTGTTGCAGCGGCGCACACAGCCCCGGCCGGCCGCATCCGAGGGTGGCCCGCCGCCAGCGTCTCCTCCTTGGGCACAGGTGCGGTGCCGTGCCGTGGCCGCCCATCCATCCAACCGCACTCATTTGCTGGCCGCCTCTGCTGCAGAAGAAGACAAAAAACGAAACGTACAAACATACACGCACCCACAGCGTGGCCACACACGGACGGGACCGACAGGCTCCAAGGCGACCAAAGGATAAAAACAAAATAAAAAAACAAAAAGACGCAAGCAAGCAACAAGCACAGGCTGTCGCCTCGCGCCTCTGTCCTTCCGCCCCCGCCCTTCTCTCCCACCACATGCCCACAAACACCACCGCCTCCCCCTCCCCGCACCTCCACATTCGCCCCCTCCATTTGTTCCTTTCTCGCTCTTCCCTTCTGTGTGTCTGCGTGCGTGCGCGGGCGGCGCCTCTCAACATCCGCCGGCCGTCCGTCCCGTTTTCGCCGTACCACACACGCCACCGCCTCCTCCCCGTCCACCACCGCCGCCCCTGTCCGCCCCGCACAACACCATACACCGCTGCTTGTCCTGGCCGTTGCCACCAAAGGCGCCAGCCGCAAACCGCGCCAACGCCGCAGCGCGCGTGCGTCCTTCCTTCTTGCTTCCTTCTCCGTGCCGACGCGGCCTCTATTCCCGCACCCATTCGGCCGACGACACAGCCGTTGGGCTCCGCACTGCGCGTACCGGCGTTACGCACGCACACCCACCCCCCTCGCGAACGCACGAACGCACGACTCATTGTCTTTGTTGTTTCTCCTCTTTCTTAACGTCTTTGTTTGTTTTGTTTTTTGTTTTTTGTTTTTTTTTTCGTTTTTCCCCACCGCCACATGTGACACAATGCCTCCCTCCACCTTTCGTTCGTGGTTGCTTGCTTTGTTTCTCTTTCTCATTGGTACACGTCCGACGCGCTCCATTTCCACCACACCACGGCCATCAGCCTCCTCAACGGGCAGGCGCAGTGTGCCATTCTCCGGCGCACAAGCACACCGCGCGGTACTGGCGCGGCTCGCTCTCCTCGCCCCCACGCCACGCCACGCCACGCCACCGGTGCGCAGCAGCACATGTGATGTCTCGCAACACGACACGCGGTGCGCACACCCCGACCACGCGGCTCTAAAGGCATGGCACCGGCGACATGCGCCGCCCCAGCCACGCATCCGTCGTCTCACGTTGTTCACTGCCAGCCGCGTCGGAGGCTACAACCGCAACCACCACAACAACGGTCCCCCTCCCGGCAACACATTTGTTGCACAAACAAACACAACCGCCGAGCGCAGCGCGAACCACCCACACGCGCCCTCCGCGTCTCCTTTCTCCTTTCGCCCCCTCCCATCTCCCGAATATGCCAGCAGCGCAGCGTTACGCGTGCCCCTCACCCGTCCACACTACCGCGAAACGAACACGCCTTCCGGGCCACCTGCAAGGGCACGCCCACCACCAAATACTGCCGTATTCACGGACGCAGTTCGCAACACGCAACGCACTCTCCACCTACCTTCTTTCTCTCGTCCCTTCTCTTTACAAACAAAACAAACACACAAACCAACCACGGCTAACACACTTTTTCGCGACACCTTTGACTGCGTTATCTCGACCGTGACGGCAGCTATCGACCATCCATTCCCCACTACACACACACACACACACACACACACACACACACACACACACACATCATTCGCTACACCGCACACGAAACGGCAAGGGCAAGGCACTCTCTCATAGATTCTTCCTCCGAGCCATATCGGGCGAACGTTGCATCCGGGAAGGCAATGCAATTCAGCCGTCACCACGGCCGACACTTGCAGCCGCGCCGTAAACGCATGTCAGTGCGGCTGCAATGCACGGGAACGTTCCGTTGCTCTAGACAGCGCCTCTCCGTTTTTCCCCTGTCTCGTTTTCCGGTGATTGCTTCTCCTTCTTCTTTTTCTTCGTTTCGTTTCGTTTTATTATTTTCGTTCCCCTCCTCCACCATTGTTTCCGTCCCCACAGTTTTTTTTTTTGGCTCATTCCACACGTTCTGCCCAGACAAGACATGACATCCGACCGATCACAGTCAGCCTTTCGTCACCGTTCGCAGCGCCGACGGTGCCACAGTGAGACGGGTGTTCAGACCGACACGTTGCCATGATGCCCATAGACAGCTACTCAGGGCCGCCGGATCGGATCACATCACATCACCGACAAACCGGCCATTTCACCGGGGGACACAGACAACCGCGTGTACGCC
The DNA here is from genome assembly GCF_023898315.1 of Schistocerca nitens. NCBI lineage: Eukaryota > Metazoa > Arthropoda > Insecta > Orthoptera > Acrididae > Schistocerca > Schistocerca nitens. Next base: position 719,585 of record NW_026046023.1, read on the forward strand.
CATAACAACAAACAACGGCCGTCGTCGTCTACCGTCACTGAACCGAACACACGTGCACCTTGAATGACGACACCGGCGTGCGTGCGCACAACAATCAATCATTCAAATCAACTGCAGAAACGGCTATCAAAATCAAGGGCCAAATAAATGGGTACACCACCGTGCGTGTCGCCTACCCCACCCGCCCGTACAATTCTTGCGTCTTCTTAATGACTAGTAAAGACACGTCCATTTTTTTTTTTTAAAACGTCACCAACACACCTCCACGCCGTACAGCAAAGGGAATAGTAAGACGGCAACACAACATTTCACCCTCGCCATCATGTATGTATGATGTGACAACAAACAAACCCGCCGACGGCCCTAACGGTGACATCCAACAGTCGCGAGGGGTTTCAATTGCAGTCACGTGACTAACCGGGCAGACAGAGACAAAGAAAGGAAAGGAATCAGCGACACAGACAACACCTCCTGTCTATGGTGTCGACAAACAAACAACCAACCAACCACGCCAAGACTCGCGAGCACGCATAACCACCACCACCAGCTGCTTCGCAACCAACCAAACCGGGTAGCTATGCGCCGCCTCACACAAACAACAATTCCGCTCTTCCCGCAAAGGCAATTTGGTGGCCCTGAAAAGGGCCGTTTTGCCGCTCTCGCAACGGAGGGGAGCTCCCTAGAGCCTTAACCCCCTCACTTGGAGCTCGTGTACTTGGTCACCGCCTTCGTGCCCTCGCTCACGGCGTGCTTGGCCAGCTCGCCAGGCAGCAAGAGCCGCACAGCCGTCTGGATCTCGCGGGACGTGATGGTCGAGCGCTTGTTGTAGTGCGCCAGGCGAGACGCCTCGGCCGCAATGCGCTCGAAAATGTCGTTCACGAAGCTGTTCATGATGCTCATCGCCTTCGACGAGATGCCCGTGTCGGGGTGCACCTGCTTCAGCACCTTGTAGATGTAGATGGCATAGCTCTCCTTCCTCTTGCGCTTCTTCTTCTTGTCGCCCTTCGAAATGTTCTTCTGCGCCTTGCCAGCCTTCTTGGCGGCCTTCCCGCTAGTCTTGGGCGGCATCTCGAACGTACAACAGCAAGCAGCAAGCGCTCCGCTCTAGTCAGCGTCTCCCCACACAGTGGCACCCGCCGCTGTTGCCGTTGCCGTTAACATGGTGGGCAATTGCCCTTGTAATTTTTGAAGGGTCAGTGGACTTTCCCATTATGCCTTCTGTCTGAGCTAGGGTGTTTTGAGATGTTGTTGTTAGTCCTTGTGTTATGTTGTGTGTGCTGTGTATCTACTATTGTGTGCATGTTGTTATACTCGGAAATGGCGAGTTAGTGTGTTCTTTGGATGTTTGTAATTTGCGTGTAGCGGGTCAGAGCCCAGGGTAGAAATGAGTAGGTGGGGTGAGGTTTCAGAGGATGCGTAGAATGATTGTGTTTTTTGTTGTATGAGTTGTGTTATGGTGGGCATGTTTGTATTGTGGTGGATGACCCTGTTGGAAGCGAACCAAGGAGCGGCGGTGATAATCCTGAGAGCCTTATTCTGCAGGATCTGGATCTTTTTTAAGTGGGTGTCTGCTGCCATACCCCAGACCTCACAACCATACAGTAGTGATGGAAGAACCACCATCTTCCATATTAGTAGTTTAGTTTTGGTGGTTAGTCCATTACCCTTAAGTAATGGGTATAAGTTATAAATACTACCCGAACCTCGATTACACACATCTGTGATGTGGGCGTTCCACAGCAGTTTTGAGTCAAATTTTAGGCCGAGGTACTTTACATCGTTACACCAGGGAAGGTTTCTCCCATCTATGGAGACTTGGCGGTTTGGTGGCCTCCTTCTGGTTGTAAACATAATTGCATTACATTTTTCCGCATTGACTTTAATTTTCCAAATGTTGCACCATTGGGTTATCACCTCTAGGTGCCTATTTAGATTTAGTGTTATGTAATTGAGGTTCGGGTGAGTAGAGTAGACGGCAGTGTCGTCTGCAAATAAAGCTAGTTGAGTGTTGGGACGTTTGGGGATATCATTTGTATATATACTATAGAGGATTGGTCCCAACACTGAGCCTTGGGGGACACCTGCTTCTATAGTCTTAAGCCTACTTTTACATTTTGCTAAACTTACATAAAATTTTCTATCTACTAGGAAGGAAGCTATGATTCTAGTGATGTGAAGTGGGCATTCGTATTGGTGGAGCTTATAGATGAGCCCATTATGCCAGACTCGGTCAAAGGCTTTTTCAATATCCAGGAACACTGCTCCCATGCTGTTTCCATCTGCCCTTGCCTTGCAGATCTGCTCAGTTACTCGGGTGACTTGGGATAATGTGCCATGCCCAGCACGGAAACCGAATTGCTCTGGAATGGTAATGCTATTGTCGGTGAGGAAGGATTGGAGTGATTGTAGGATGAGGCGTTCAAGAATTTTGGCTTGAAAACTTAGGAGTGAGATAGGACGATAGTTTTGAGGAAAGAGGGGATTTTTGTTTGGTTTAGGAATGGTGATTACTTTAGCTGTTTTCCAGCAGGATGGGAAGTACATCAGTTTCAGGCAGGAGTTGAATATCGTTGTTAGGTAAAGGAGAGCTGAGGGAGGTAAGTTTTTGAGCTGCAGGGGCTTTACGCCGTCGGGACCAGGTGATTTAGCATTGCCGAGCCCTTTTATGACTGAGCAGACTGTTTGGCAAGTGACAGGTGGGAAGGACGTCGTCGGCACTCTCCGCAGTATCCTTGGGACCTCCCTCTCGACTATATCTTCCTGGCTTGTCAGCCTCTTCGTCGTCGACGATGTGTTCCTGGAATTGGAGTTCCAGTGAGTTGGCCATGGCCTCCGTCTTGTCTTGCGCGTCGTATACGAGGCCATTTTCTCCGTGGAGTGGTTGCAAGCTCCTCGGTTTCTCTCTTCTTGATTTGACAATCCGCCAGAATTTCTGGGGGTTTCCTCTTGTGTCTCTTAATGTGTTTTCCCAGCGGGTACTTCTGTACTCCGCTAGCTTGACTCTTAGCTCTTCAGCTAGGCTGTGCATTATTCGTCTATCGATCGGATCGCGATAGTCCTGCCAGCGCTTCCTGTATCTCCTTTTTGTACTTATAAGTACACGGAGTTCCTCTGGCAGGTCCTGTCGCCTCCTCTCGTGACGAGTTCTTGTTGTGGTCTGCTTACAACATTCGTTGATTATGTTTGAGAAGTGAGTTACCGCCTCATCAACTTGGCGTTTTGTGTGTAGCTGCGGAACTACTTCTGTGTGCAGACCAACAAGTTCTGAATACCTCTCCCAGTCGGTTTCATAGGTGTAGTAGGATCCGCTGCCTCCATCATGCCCAGCGCCAGCTAGTTCAGCTATTACTGGATTGTGGTCAGAGTCGAGCTGGTTCAGAACTGTGGGATTGTATAGCCAGGGGAAGTTCTTGACTAGGAAGATGTCCAAGATGTCTGGCCTATGTTGTGCTACCCTAGGAAAGTGGGTTGGCTCTTCTGGTGCTACTATTGTGACATCATCTCTTCTCAGGAGGTAGTTCCTCAGGAATCTCCCACTGGCATTTATAGTTCTGCAACCCCATGATCTGTCTTTCGAGTTTAAGTCTCCACCAATGACGAGCCTTTCACCTAATCCTAGTATTATGTCTAAGTCCCCTTCTGGGATGTTCCTGCCAGGAGGATTGTAGGTGGCAACTAAGACTAGTGGGTGTTGTCCTACTTTCAGCTCTATGGCTGTTGCTTCTACTCTTTCTAGTGGAGGGATTACTATTTGCCTATGTACTATCCTATTTTTGACTAAGACTAGTGTTCCGCCCCCTTGGCGATTTAACCTATCATTTCTATATACTACATAATTTCTAATGTTAAGGTTGTCCCGTGGGGATAGATGTGTCTCGTTTATGAGGGCAACATCTATGCCACAGTCGTCTAGGAATAGTTCGACTGCGTGCTTTTGGTTCAGAATGCCATCGGCATTCCAGATTGATATAGTTAAGTTTGATTGGGGTCTACGGTCCATTGAAGTAAGACATGACACCCTGAGCTATTACCATGACTTTACTGAGTTTGTCAGGGGCATTTACCAGTTGCTCTAAGGTGGATTTTACCGTTTGGAAAAGTCTGGTCATGTCGCAGTTTCCTAGGAGGCTCATAATTTGTGCGAGCATGTCCATTTGATTGGTTTGTGGTGGTGTAGGGGTGTTCCAAGCTGGCCTGCGTGGCGGTGCGGGTGCAGCGCGCCCGGCATTCTTGGGAGTGGCGGTAGAAGTGGTGGTAGGGGCAGCAGCTGGCTGTTGTGCAGCCTGGGTTTGCTGACGACGGTTTTGGCGTAAGGCTGGGAATTGGTTTGGTGTGAGATCTGGGGTTGGTTTTGGTGCTACTGGGTTTGCTTTTCGAGTGGTGTTAGTACTCATTTGTTGTATCATGGAAAGCCAAGCTGTGCACTTTCTGTAGTTGGCTGGGTGCGCCCCCTGGCAGTGGACGCACTTTGCCGGTGTCGTTCGTGGTTTAGTGCACAGGTTGCTAAAGTGATCACCGCCACACTTGACGCAGCGGGGGTTTGCGTGGCAGTTTCGTGACCCATGATTGAATCGCTGGCACCTAAAGCACTGGGTAGGGCCATCTGATTTTTTGAAGGATTCAATCCTACACTTGAAGTCGAGGAGGCGTTTGATCTTATAAATGGAGTCCCAGTTTGGACTCCTGGAGATGGTGACGCAGAAGATCGGCATTTTTCCGATCTGCCGCGTTCCATCGACTTCCTCTACTTTCTTGTATGCCACAATGTTGTGGACTTCATATTCTAGCTCCTGTAACGCGTCCTTGACCTGGACTTCTTCAGCTTCGATCGGAAGGTCTCTTACGATAACCTTCACGAACTGCTTAGGGTCCAGGTCGTAGGTGTGGTATTGGATGTTTCGAATCTTTAAACAACTTTCTACGTATTTGTAGTCATCTATGTTATCAAGTTGGATTTTAATATTATCTTTCCTGTACGCACACAGGATTTTGCTTTTTAGACCAGGTTTGAGTTCAGTTACGAGGTCTAAGTACCCTCTCGTCATGTAGCAGATGAGGGGGGGTACTTTGTACTTCCTCTCTACTGGCTTTGAGGTGCTAGGGCGGGGAGCATCTTCCGCATCGCGGGTAAGTGTTTCGAAACGATTTGCGGTAGGTACAGTGACCTCCATGTTTAGATCCTCGCAGTCTTGAGGTAGGGGGGTTTCAGCAGCTGCTGATAGGTCCTCTGTGGCCTGACGTTTAGCCTGGCTGTCAGGACTATCTCCTGGCTCATTTAGTGTTCGCGCCTGTTTACGCGGGTTTTTCTGTGTGGTCGACATGTCCTGGCTGTGGTAGCCCAGTGGGCTGCCACAGCGGAGTGTGTTAGTGTCCTGCCCAGGGGCGGTTTGCTCAGACGTTTGGCCTTGGGAAAGTCCACCAGCCTCCACGCGGGGTATGTCAGTTACACCTTGGTTAACACCGCAAGGTTGCCGGTGCAGTGCTGACCCTAGCATACACAAGCGCGGGACACCGGGCAACGCCACGGGCCCTGACTTGGAGTAGTCCCTATACTCGGAGGATGCAGAGTGGGAGCTCTGCTGCGTGTTGTACTGGTGGCAGGAGTGACACGACAACTTTGCGAGCTAGCCAGGGGCCAGCATCATGAACAGCCTCGCGAACACAAACAAATTCTGCTTTTTGCTTCACGCTCGTATACGAGCGCGCAGCAAAACACCTAAATACAGTCGCAAAGTCCCTCCGTCTTTGTTCGAGACCGGAATCCGAACAAAGGCAGCGAGCGGACAAAGGCGGAGGCAAGCACACGTGCGCCAGGCAGCAGGAAGCTCCGTTCAGCGCGGAGTGCGAGCTCGGAATGGCCTGGCCGGCACTGGCACCCCACCCGCCGCTACCGCAACACCCCACCTTTACCAGCTCGCCCTGTTGCGGCCGCCGACCAATGGGGCGCGCGCGCAACCGGCCGCCGCACCCGAGCCCATAAAGGGACCCCCACCCTAGTCCCGCCGCCACGCACTCCGCTGCTCGACTCGCTGCGGCTCGCACCGTTACGTTACGTGTTTCAACTAGCCAAACGCCATGTCCGGACGCGGAAAGGGAGGCAAAGTCAAGGGCAAGTCAAAGTCCCGCTCAAGCAGGGCTGGGCTCCAGTTCCCGGTCGGCAGAATCCACCGCCTCCTGCGCAAGGGAAACTACGCCGAGCGCGTCGGCGCCGGGGCGCCCGTCTACCTCGCCGCCGTCATGGAGTACCTCGCGGCTGAGGTGCTCGAGCTGGCCGGAAACGCGGCCCGCGACAACAAGAAGACGCGCATCATCCCGCGCCACCTGCAGCTCGCCATCCGCAACGACGAGGAGCTCAACAAGCTCTTGTCGGGCGTCACCATCGCACAGGGTGGTGTCCTGCCCAACATCCAGGCCGTCCTGCTGCCAAAGAAGACCGAGAAGAAGGCCTAAACAGAGAGCGCGGCGCTGCGCTTGCGTGCTCCCTGCACGCAAACGCGCCTGCCTTTGCCTTGCCGGCTCGGCTCACAACAATCGGCCCTTTTCAGGGCCACCACACAAACCTACGTCCAAAGCAAAGTTTCCGTCGTCCGTGCTCGCCGCACTTTACACAACACGTCCACATACATACATTGCACAGCCAGCGCCGGCGCACGTCCGCCATCTTGTCCACAGCCCGTGTGGCCGAACGCGCACACATTTTGTCGTTTCTCTCTTTTTGTCTTTTTTGTTTCTGCACCCCTCCGCGCACGCACAGAGTCGCGTTCCAAACGACAACGACATCAATACACCGATAATGTGATGATCATTGTTAGCATTATAATGTTTCAATTAAAGGGGCGCGCGTGGCACAGACAAAAAAAAAAAAAAAACCAAACAGCTGATCCGATCGATCGATCGATCGATCGATCGATCCGGCCCGCCCGCCTATGCCCACGCCACAAACAAACAACAAACCACGCACACACTGGACTCAGCCGCGCCCATCGCGTCAAACTCAAAAACTAACGCACGCGCAGCAGCAGCAGCAGCAACAACAACAACACGCACAGGCAACACAGACTCTTTCGCACTTTTCAATCTCCGAACAGTGTGGTGGCCCTGAAAAGGGCCGTTTTCGTCTCTCCCACCAAGCACGGGCACGGCACGGCCGCGGGAAGGCCACAACGCAGCACAGCACACCGGCTGGCTGGCTGGCTGGCTGCCTGCCTAACCGCCGAAACCGTACAGGGTGCGCCCCTGCCTCTTCAGGGCGTACACCACGTCCATGGCCGTCACAGTCTTGCGCTTGGCGTGCTCAGTGTACGTCACCGCGTCGCGGATCACGTTCTCCAGGAACACCTTCAGCACTCCGCGGGTCTCCTCGTAGATCAGACCAGAGATGCGCTTCACGCCGCCCCTGCGAGCCAGGCGGCGGATGGCGGGCTTCGTGATGCCCTGGATGTTGTCGCGCAACACCTTGCGGTGCCGCTTGGCGCCACCCTTGCCCAGCCCCTTTCCTCCCTTGCCGCGGCCTGTCATTCTTCTTCCTTCCTCCTCCTCAAAGCAAGCAAGCGAAAAAACACAAGCGCCAGCTCCTCACCCGGCGCTAGCGAGTCGGCTACGGTGCGAGCTCTCTGCCGCCGCCCCCCTATATAGACTCTGGCCCGCCCTCCCCCCACCACGCGCACCGAGGGCATATAAGCGCGGCGCGGGGCCGCGCGGGCCCGTTGTCAAGGCAGCACCGGACGCTTCGTGTACCGCACGCACCTCCACGCCGCTCTTCCGCTATGGCCCGCACAAAGCAAACGGCCCGCAAGTCCACCGGCGGAAAGGCGCCGCGCAAACAGCTCGCCACCAAGGCGGCGAGGAAGAGCGCGCCCGCCACCGGCGGCGTCAAGAAGCCCCACCGCTACAGGCCGGGCACCGTCGCCCTGCGGGAAATCAGGCGCTACCAGAAGAGCACAGAGCTGCTCATCCGCAAGCTGCCGTTCCAGCGCCTAGTGCGCGAGATCGCCCAGGACTTCAAGACCGACCTGCGCTTCCAGAGCTCCGCAGTCATGGCCCTGCAGGAGGCCAGCGAGGCCTACCTCGTCGGCCTCTTCGAAGACACCAACCTGTGCGCAATCCACGCCAAGCGCGTCACCATCATGCCCAAGGACATCCAGCTCGCGCGCCGCATCCGCGGCGAGCGCGCCTAGAAACCGCGCCGCGCACGCGCGCCCGCCCAACAAAAACGGCCCTTTTCAGGGCCACTAACATCTCTCCGTCGCGAGCAAAACTTTTGTCGGTCTTGCCGCCCCGCAAAACAACAACAACCAATTCCCCTCCCGTCCACAGCCGCTCTCGCCAACAATCGACGTCACTCCCATCCCTCACAATACACACACACAACAGCCGGACGACGTCACCACACACCACGGGTGGCTGGCCGCCGCCGTCTCCGAGGCGCGCGCACGCTACGCTACACTACAACGTCAACGCCACCGCGCCTTCCCAATTCCCGCCGGCCACTTCCACGTCTCACGTCCCCCCGCCGCTTTGAGAGAGAGAGACACAACACACACACACAAAAGACACGACATCCGCAAAGCAAGCAAACACACAAACAAACTAGAGTCTCCAGAAACATACATGAGCAACCAAACGTCGGCCGCCGCAAAAAAAACAACTACAACAAAAACAAATAAAATAAAATAAAAAGACCAACAAACGGCCACAACCGCTCCGCTACCGCGCGCCGCCGCCTACCGCCACCGGCACCACAATCCAACCACCACGGCACGCAAACAGTACCCACAAGGGTCTCACACACAACCAACCACACCGGCGCATGCACGACAATCAACGCCTTCCCGACGTCCTTTGATGGCCCTGAGAAGGGCCGTTTTGGGCCGCGCGACAGCCGCAGCCGTGCCATCGCGCGCCACTAAGACGACGCGGGGGAGGGCGGTGGGGGACGACGGCGTCAAGCGCCAACCCCTCTCCCTTGCCTTTCTTTAACTTTACTACTTTACTTCTTCTTCTTGGGCGACGCCTTCGCCTTAGACGGCGTCGTCGCCTTCTTCGGGCGCGGCGCCTTCGGCTTCTTCGTCGGAACCTTGGCGGCCTTCTTCGCCTTCGACGGCGACTTGGCCTTGGCCGGCTTGGCCGCAGCCGCCTTCTTCGCACCCGCGGGAGCCGCCGACGCCGCAGACGCCTTCTTGGCGGCGCCCGCCTTCCGACCGGTCGCCGCCTTCACGCCACCAGCCTTCTTTGCGCCGGCCGCGCGGCCGCCCTTCTTCTCCTTGCTGGCCGGAGCGGCGCGCTTCTTCTTCGCACCGCCGGCACGAGCCTTGCCGCCCTCGGCCGCCCCGCCGCCGGCGCCGGCAAGCTTGAAAGAGCCGGACGCGCCCTTCCCCTTCGTCTGCACCAGCTCGCCAGCCACGACGGCCGACTTGAGGTACTTCTTGATAAAGGGCGCCAGCTTCTCCGCGTCCAGCTTGTAGTGCGCGGCAATGTACTTCTTGATCGCCTGCAGCGACGAGCCGCCGCGCTCCTTCAGACTCTTGATGGCGGCCGTCACCATCTCAGAGGTGCGCGGGTGCGCAGGCTTGGCGCGCGGCTTCTTCGCAGACGCCGCAGACTTGGCCTTCTTCGTCGTGCCGGTGGCGGCGGGTGCCGCAGCAGTCTCGTTCGTAGCCGCCTGATCTGCCATTATTTCGACGGACGACGCGCGTACACACAACAACAGAACAGCGAGAGAGAGCGGCAAGGCGGCAAGCACGGCAGAGAATAGCCGCCGCGCCGCCAGGCCCAGCCAGTGTCGCGGGCGGGCGCGGACGGCCGAGAGAGCGGCCGCCACTCTGCGCGCCGCCGCGCCGCGCCTCCCGCGCTTGCTACCGCCCAACGTCCGACAGCCTGTGCGGACCAGCCCCAAACCTGCGCCGCAACCACCCGCGCCATTCAAACCACCGAGGATGGGGCTACACACGGCCACACCACAGTCGCCAACCAGTCGCCACGGCAGCGCCGCAAACCACGGCCAAACTGCAGCTACCGCGCGCCACAGCCTGGCTCGGCCCGCCGAGAATCGCCGCCCCCGCCCAAATGCCGCCCCCACAGCCCCAGCCGACGACCCGCCACAATGGCCAAACCTTCGGCAAAACTGGCGCACCGTCGCCGCGCCAGCCCGGCCAGCGCGGCCGCCGCCACAGCCACACAAGCGGAGGCGTGCGGCGATGACGGCCGTGCAAACGCACCTCCGCCGCCCCATCGCCCTCCCACCGTTTCCCGATCGGCCCGCGGCCGTCGGGCCACCTCGCCCGCCAACATTCGCGCCCGTTTCCCACAAAATTGCCCGCCGCAAAACAAAAACGAGCGCCGCCTGCGCAACATGGGCACCGGCCAACCGAGGCGCCGCCGCCCCTCGCCGCTTTAAGCGAGGGTGGCTAACCGCCATCCGCAACTACAGACGCACCGAATCTGCCTTCAAAAGCACACACCGACAGCCGACCTCTAACATTTAGACTCCGCAAGCCACCCAACGGTGTGTGGCGGAGGGCACTTCACGTGCCAATGTCATTTACCTCCCTTTGCTGTTCCAGTCGCGTATGGTTCGCGGGACGAACCGACAGTCTGCAAAAAAAACGCCTCCGTGCGCGCTCGAATCTCTCTAACCACATCCATTCGTGATCTCCTCGGGAGGTATACGCAATATATTCGATACCCCATCCAGAAACGCAATATCTCGAAACCTGGCGAGCAAGCTACACCGCGATGCAGAGCGCCTCTATTGCAGAGTCTGCCGCTTGGGTTTGTTAAACATCTCCGTAACGCTATCACGGTTACCAAATGACCCTGCGACGAAACGTTGGATCGTCTCCGTCGCCTCCGTCAACGCGACCTGGTACGGATCCCACACTGATGGGCAACACGCACGTATAGGTCGAACGAACGGGTGTTTTGTAAGCCACCTCCTCCTTTGTTGATGGACGACATTTGCTACGCATTCTCCCAATAAATCGCAACCTGGTACCCGCCTTACCAACAATTACTTTTGTTTTTTTTTTTTTTTTTTTTTTTTTTTTTAATATGATGATCATCCCACTCCCAATCACTCCGCACGCATACTCCCAGATATTTTACAGACGTAACTGCTACCAGTGTTTGTCCCGCTATCATATAATCAATCATACAATAAAGGGTCCGTCTTTCTATATTATTCGCAATACATGTTAAGGGACAGTTGCCACTCCCTGCACCACGTGCCTATCCGCTGCAGATCGTCCTGCATTTTTCGCTGCAACTTCTCTGTATACTACAGCATCATCCGCGAAAAGACGCATGCAACGTCCGACACTATCTACTAGGTCATTTATATACATTGTGTGTGAAGAGCAATGGGTCCCATAACACTCCCCTGTGGCACGCCAGAGGTTACTTTAACGTCTGTAGACGTCTCTCCATTGATAACACAACATGCTGTGTTCTGTTTGCTACAATCTCTTCAGTCCAGCCACACACACTTGGTCCGACATTCTGCAGACACTTACTTTGTTTATCAGGCGACAGTGCGGAACTGTATCGAACGCCCTCCTTCCGGATGTCAACCAAAATGGCATCTACCTGGGAGCCTGTATCTAATATTTTCTGGGTCCCATGAACAAATAAAGCGCGTTGGGTCTCACACGATCGCTGTTTCCGGAATCCATGTTGATTCCTACATAGTAGACACTGGGTTTCCAAAAAACGACATGCTACTACTCGAGCATAAAACATGTTCTCACATTCTACAACCGATCGACGTCACAGATATAGGGCCTATAGTTTTGCGCATCTGCTCGACGACCCTTCTTCAAGCCCGGGACTGCCTGTGCTCTTTTCCAATCATTTGGAACCCTCCGTTCCTCTAGAGACTTGCGGTACACGGCTGTTAGGAGGTTCTGTCGCGTACTCTGTGTAGGTAGAATCGAATTGGTATCCCGTCAGGTCCAGTGGACTTTCCTCTGTTGAGTGATTCCAGTTGCTTTTCTATTCCTCCTTGGACACTTATTTCGATGTCAGCCATTTTTTCGTTTGTGCGAGAAGGAACTGCAGTGCGGTCGTCCTCCGTGAAACAGCTTTGGAAACAGGTGTTTAGTATTTCACAGCTTTACGCGTGTCATCCTCTGTTTCAATGCCATCATCATCCCGGAGTGTCTGGATATGCCGTTTCGAGCCGCTTACTACTGATTCAACGTACGACCACAACGTCCTAGGATTTGATTTGATTTCCTGTCACGTCGGTACATGGAATTTTACTTTCGCATTCACCGGACGCTTCACGCATAGCCCTCCTTACGCTAACTTTGGACATCGTTTAGCGTCTGTTTGTCTGAGAGGTTTTGGCTGCGTTTCAACTTTGAGTGAAGCTCTCCTTGCTTTCGCTATAGTTTCCTAAACTTTGGTTGTTGTACCGCGGTGGGTTTTTCCCATCCCTCACAGTTTTACTCGGCACGTACCTGTCTAAGACGCGTTTTACGATTGCCTTGCACTTTCTCCATAAACACTCAACATTGTCAGTGTCGGAGCAGACATTTGCGTTTTCATCTGTCTGCTAGTCTCAAATCTGCCTTCTATTACTCTTGCTAAACAGATAAACCTTCCTCCCTTTTTTGTGTATATTCCTATTAACGTCCATATTCAGCGATGCTGCAACGGCCTCTTGATCACTGGGTCCCTGTTCTGCACATACAGAGTCGACAAGTTCGGGGTCTGTTTGTCATCGGTAGGTCCACGATGTTATCTCCACGAGTCGGTTCTCTCTCTGTTTAATTGCTCGCGGTAATTTTCGTTCGGATGGTGCACTCGGTATACTGTCACTCGATGCTCTGTCCCTACCACCCGTCCTGAACATCTGGCACATTGAAATCTCCACCTAAGACTGTAACACGCTGAGGAAAGGAAAATGTATGTCCACATTTTCTCTCACTTGTTCGGCCACTAATGCTGCTGAGTCGCGAGGTCGGTAAAAGGAGCCAATTATCAACCTAGCTCGGCTGTTGAGTGTACCCTCCACCCACAATAGTTCACAGGAACCGTCCACCACTTCTACTTCACTACACAGGATAAACTACTACTAACAGCGACGAACCACTCCACCACCGGTTGCATGCACGCTATCCTTTCTAAAGCACCGTCTGTACCTATAACGATTGCAGCTTCGGCGCTTTCTATCAGCGCTTGACGTTCCGGTACTTTACCAACGCAGAGCTTCGACAGTTGACAATTACAATACCGATTGCCGCTTGGGTCCCCGCATGTCCTGACCTTGCCCCGCGCCCGTTGCCCTTTCCGTACTTGCCCAAGGGCCATCCAACCTAAACAGAACCGCCCAGCCCACGCCACACAACCCCTGCTACCCGTGTAGCCGCTTGTTGCGTATAGTGGACTCCACCTAAGACTATATAACATAACATGCCCTAAGGCATTCGCGGTGTACACCACCCTAAGGTGAGGTTAGGTTAGGTTAGGTGGACGTGGGTTAGGTTAAGGGTTACAGTTAGGTTAAGCGTCAAAGTTAGGTTAAGCGTTCGGACGTGAGGCGTCAGGTGGCCGCACCTACCTTTACGGCCGGACATCTTAGGTTAGAGGTTAGGTTAGGTTAAGGCGCCGAGAGGTCCGCGGTCAGGTTACGTTCACCTTCGGGCGCCACACGTAGGTTTCAAAGGTGTGTCGGTCGGTCGTCGGCAAGCCGCAAAAACTACAGACGACGTCGACCAAACCGCCGCACGACCGAGCAGGAGGCAGATATAAAACACACACACACACAAAAACAAAATTAAACACCACCCACCGGCCAAAGGGCACCAACAACCACAAACCCGAGCACCACGTCGACCAGAGGCAACCCGCCGCTCACGCGACATGGCTGGCAACTAAGGGGCAAACGGCAACGGCGCTTTCCGCACCGGGCCGGATGCACGTACGACAACACCGCTACCCGTACGCAGGCCTCCCATTGCACACAGCCGCTCTGTGTTTGAACATCATCAATGGCGCGCCCGCGGCTCGTCGCGGGCGCAGCCATAACGCCGCCACTTTTGCACCAACACATTCACGCACCGCAAAACAGCTCGCCGACACAGCACAGCCGACAAACAAAAACAACCCGCGAGACGGGGGCGACAACGACAACGATGACAACAACAACAGCAGCAAACAACTCGCACCAAGCGTCCAACAGGTAACAAACGGACAAGCACAGCCTCTGCTAACGGCCACGACGCCAGCGGCACACTGCTCCTTTCCCGCCACACTCGATTTCACAACGCACGCACGCGACCCCGTCAACGACACGACACGACACACGACGGGCTCCCTTCCCGCAACCTACACCTTTCCGCCACTACGCACAGCTCCACCCGACGCGCCCGTCGCAACGACACTACTGCACGCACTATCCACCCGCCTCCTCCTCTCCCCCCCCTTCCCGTACACAACAACACAGCCAAAAACAACACTCACGACCCAAACATACTAACGACATGGCACGTGCATCGGCGCACACCCCAACCAGTCACCGTCGACAACCACACGCAAGGCACGAAACCGGCGTCCTTCCACGTTGCCATCAAAGCTGCACAAACAACCACAGGAGGAACCACCAACAACGGCCCGCCCGCCCGCCCGCCCGCCCCAATATTCTCCCACCCTCACCTCACGCCGCAACCACCAAACGCACATTCCCGCTCGCTACCACACACCTCTCGGCAGCCGCTTCGCAAACACATGACGTGACGTGACATCATCACATCACGGGCTACGCACGCACACCGACCCACTTTCCTGCCCTTCGCCCTCTTCTTTCCGACGCCTGCCTTCGGCCGAGCACACGTACGTGGGTGGCACAACGCCCAACACAGTCACACACAGTCGACAGGCGCACGCCCAGGCACGCAACGACGCAGCGCAGCAAAGGCGCCCGCAACACATACCTCCTCTCTCTTCTCGCCGCCGCCGCCGACCGACCGCCCGCCCGCCAGCCAGCCAGCCAGCCAGCCAGCCAGCCACTCGCAATGTGCACTGCCAACCAGCCACACGTCCACCGCGCCGCCTCCGACCACCCGCCAGGGGGCGCTCACGTCCGCGACAACAGCGCGGCCCGCCGCCGGGCGGGCCCAGCCGAACCCAGCCCAGCCGGCGCGCGCTGCTCTGCACTCGGCGCGCCGCACATCCTGCTGCAGACCGGGCTCGTCTCTCTGTACGCGTCTGCCCGCATCTCGTCTTCCTGCGCATCAACACAACGAGGCCGCGTGAGCAAACCCCCCCGTCACAACGCCACATCACACACTGCCTCGTCTACCGCCGAAATGCACTCACCAGCCATCCGCTTCGTCTTCGTCTTGTTTACTCGTTGTTGTTGCAGCGGCGCACACAGCCCCGGCCGGCCGCATCCGAGGGTGGCCCGCCGCCAGCGTCTCCTCCTTGGGCACAGGTGCGGTGCCGTGCCGTGGCCGCCCATCCATCCAACCGCACTCATTTGCTGGCCGCCTCTGCTGCAGAAGAAGACAAAAAACGAAACGTACAAACATACACGCACCCACAGCGTGGCCACACACGGACGGGACCGACAGGCTCCAAGGCGACCAAAGGATAAAAACAAAATAAAAAAACAAAAAGACGCAAGCAAGCAACAAGCACAGGCTGTCGCCTCGCGCCTCTGTCCTTCCGCCCCCGCCCTTCTCTCCCACCACATGCCCACAAACACCACCGCCTCCCCCTCCCCGCACCTCCACATTCGCCCCCTCCATTTGTTCCTTTCTCGCTCTTCCCTTCTGTGTGTCTGCGTGCGTGCGCGGGCGGCGCCTCTCAACATCCGCCGGCCGTCCGTCCCGTTTTCGCCGTACCACACACGCCACCGCCTCCTCCCCGTCCACCACCGCCGCCCCTGTCCGCCCCGCACAACACCATACACCGCTGCTTGTCCTGGCCGTTGCCACCAAAGGCGCCAGCCGCAAACCGCGCCAACGCCGCAGCGCGCGTGCGTCCTTCCTTCTTGCTTCCTTCTCCGTGCCGACGCGGCCTCTATTCCCGCACCCATTCGGCCGACGACACAGCCGTTGGGCTCCGCACTGCGCGTACCGGCGTTACGCACGCACACCCACCCCCCTCGCGAACGCACGACTCATTGTCTTTGTTGTTTCTCCTCTTTCTTAACGTCTTTGTTTGTTTTGTTTTTTGTTTTTTGTTTTTTTTTTCGTTTTTCCCCACCGCCACATGTGACACAATGCCTCCCTCCACCTTTCGTTCGTGGTTGCTTGCTTTGTTTCTCTTTCTCATTGGTACACGTCCGACGCGCTCCATTTCCACCACACCACGGCCATCAGCCTCCTCAACGGGCAGGCGCAGTGTGCCATTCTCCGGCGCACAAGCACACCGCGCGGTACTGGCGCGGCTCGCTCTCCTCGCCCCCACGCCACGCCACGCCACGCCACCGGTGCGCAGCAGCACATGTGATGTCTCGCAACACGACACGCGGTGCGCACACCCCGACCACGCGGCTCTAAAGGCATGGCACCGGCGACATGCGCCGCCCCAGCCACGCATCCGTCGTCTCACGTTGTTCACTGCCAGCCGCGTCGGAGGCTACAACCGCAACCACCACAACAACGGTCCCCCTCCCGGCAACACATTTGTTGCACAAACAAACACAACCGCCGAGCGCAGCGCGAACCACCCACACGCGCCCTCCGCGTCTCCTTTCTCCTTTCGCCCCCTCCCATCTCCCGAATATGCCAGCAGCGCAGCGTTACGCGTGCCCCTCACCCGTCCACACTACCGCGAAACGAACACGCCTTCCGGGCCACCTGCAAGGGCACGCCCACCACCAAATACTGCCGTATTCACGGACGCAGTTCGCAACACGCAACGCACTCTCCACCTACCTTCTTTCTCTCGTCCCTTCTCTTTACAAACAAAACAAACACACAAACCAACCACGGCTAACACACTTTTTCGCGACACCTTTGACTGCGTTATCTCGACCGTGACGGCAGCTATCGACCATCCATTCCCCACTACACACACACACACACACACACACACACACACACACACACACACATCATTCGCTACACCGCACACGAAACGGCAAGGGCAAGGCACTCTCTCATAGATTCTTCCTCCGAGCCATATCGGGCGAACGTTGCATCCGGGAAGGCAATGCAATTCAGCCGTCACCACGGCCGACACTTGCAGCCGCGCCGTAAACGCATGTCAGTGCGGCTGCAATGCACGGGAACGTTCCGTTGCTCTAGACAGCGCCTCTCCGTTTTTCCCCTGTCTCGTTTTCCGGTGATTGCTTCTCCTTCTTCTTTTTCTTCGTTTCGTTTCGTTTTATTATTTTCGTTCCCCTCCTCCACCATTGTTTCCGTCCCCACAGTTTTTTTTTTTGGCTCATTCCACACGTTCTGCCCAGACAAGACATGACATCCGACCGATCACAGTCAGCCTTTCGTCACCGTTCGCAGCGCCGACGGTGCCACAGTGAGACGGGTGTTCAGACCGACACGTTGCCATGATGCCCATAGACAGCTACTCAGGGCCGCCGGATCGGATCACATCACATCACCGACAAACCGGCCATTTCACCGGGGGACACAGACAACCGCGTGTACGCCCATAACAACAAACAACGGCCGTCGTCGTCTACCGTCACTGAACCGAACACACGTGCACCTTGAATGACGACACCGGCGTGCGTGCGCACAACAATCAATCATTCAAATCAACTGCAGAAACGGCTATCAAAATCAAGGGCCAAATAAATGGGTACACCACCGTGCGTGTCGCCTACCCCACCCGCCCGTACAATTCTTGCGTCTTCTTAATGACTAGTAAAGACACGTCCATTTTTTTTTTTTAAAACGTCACCAACACACCTCCACGCCGTACAGCAAAGGGAATAGTAAGACGGCAACACAACATTTCACCCTCGCCATCATGTATGTATGATGTGACAACAAACAAACCCGCCGACGGCCCTAACGGTGACATCCAACAGTCGCGAGGGGTTTCAATTGCAGTCACGTGACTAACCGGGCAGACAGAGACAAAGAAAGGAAAGGAATCAGCGACACAGACAACACCTCCTGTCTATGGTGTCGACAAACAAACAACCAACCAACCAACCAACCACGCCAAGACTCGCGAGCACGCATAACCACCACCACCAGCTGCTTCGCAACCAACCAAACCGGGTAGCTATGCGCCGCCTCACACAAACAACAATTCCGCTCTTCCCGCAAAGGCAATTTGGTGGCCCTGAAAAGGGCCGTTTTGCCGCTCTCGCAACGGAGGGGAGCTCCCTAGAGCCTTAACCCCCTCACTTGGAGCTCGTGTACTTGGTCACCGCCTTCGTGCCCTCGCTCACGGCGTGCTTGGCCAGCTCGCCAGGCAGCAAGAGCCGCACAGCCGTCTGGATCTCGCGGGACGTGATGGTCGAGCGCTTGTTGTAGTGCGCCAGGCGAGACGCCTCGGCCGCAATGCGCTCGAAAATGTCGTTCACGAAGCTGTTCATGATGCTCATCGCCTTCGACGAGATGCCCGTGTCGGGGTGCACCTGCTTCAGCACCTTGTAGATGTAGATGGCATAGCTCTCCTTCCTCTTGCGCTTCTTCTTCTTGTCGCCCTTCGAAATGTTCTTCTGCGCCTTGCCAGCCTTCTTGGCGGCCTTCCCGCTAGTCTTGGGCGGCATCTCGAACGTACAACAGCAAGCAGCAAGCGCTCCGCTCTAGTCAGCGTCTCCCCACACAGTGGCACCCGCCGCTACCGCAACACCCCACCTTTACCAGCTCGCCCTGTTGCGGCCGCCGACCAATGGGGCGCGCGCGCAACCGGCCGCCGCACCCGAGCCCATAAAGGGACCCCCACCCTAGTCCCGCCGCCACTCGCTGAGTAGCAGTCGAGGGTTGAGCATCGCTCCTCTCACTCGCGTACTGTCAGCCATAGGCCCCCGCTTGCACGGGAGTACAAACAGGAGTGTACACCGGCTTTGTTTTTATTAAAACATTGACGGGCACTTGCGTCGAGGTCTTAGCACGGACGGCACTGGGAGAAAATTTTGCATGGCGTCGCCTGGCAGAGTTGTCGTGTCTTCTCGTCGTTGTGATGTGCCGAGCTTGGGTGGCGCCTTGGGGTCGCGGCGGTCTCTTTCCGCCGATGACACGAGGCGCGCCTTCTTGTTGCCGCGGGCCGCGCGGCCGGCCGTCTCGAGCACTTCAGCTGCCGCAGAGTCAGTCTCTGCCCCCCCCAAGAATAGGGAAAAAGTAGGCCAGGACCTGGAAGCGGGCCGCGGAACCACAGAGAGGTTTTCCGCCGCCCCCGTCCAGAATTCCGCGTCTGCCATCGTGCTGTTAGGGTCAGCTCTGCAACCGGAAAACCCAACGGTGCCAACAAAAGTTGCAACTGACAACAACCTGGCAGCAAGCCCCCTTCCCGCTACCGACATGGCAAAACTACACAAAACGCAGACAGACAAATACATCGTCAGGATTTGCGATCCCGCCCCTCCCTCCCCACTCCTCAGCCCTCTCCTGCTTGCCAACAGCTGTGGCCTCCTTGCTGACCACATCCGCAACCTGAACGGCAAGCAGAAGTCCGGTCAGCCGGCTAAAATCCTTCCCAAACCCGCAACTGCCACCCAACCCCCTACCCGATCCCAGTTCCTCAAATCCCCCCCACTCAAGTCCACCACATCCAAGCAACGGCGTGTAAGGAAGGACAAGAAGGAGAAGCACTCCAAGGGGAAAAAACACTCCACCACCACCACCCCAACCACTTCCACACCCTCTGAGGAGCCAGCGCCCCCGACAGCACCTGTCGTCGTCCTGGGAGGGGACCAGGAAACATTGGCACTGGAAGGGAACCACGAAACCGGGCAGGATGCGGATGGTTTCGTGCTGGCGAAGAAAACGTTTCGCCAGCCGAGGCTCCTGCCGGCCCGGGGAGTGGAACCCACCCCGAACAGGTTCCAGGCGGTGGCCGATGAGCCAGAGACACCGCAAGAAACAACACAAACACAAAACCAGGTCACCCACCACCTCCCTCCGATCGTCGCGGAGTTCACTCGGAACTACGAGGAACTCTTCGAAATGCTAAAAACAGCAATCGGGGGAGGCAATTTCAAAGCAAAACCTGCTGGTGGTGACAAAATAAAAATAACATTACTCACACTCGAGCACTACAACACAATAAAAACACTTCTCAACAGCAAAAACATACCCCACTACACTTTCCCTACAACAAAAACACGTAACAGAAACATAGTCATAAGGGACCTACCGAGACGAGTGGCCCCGCAGGCGATCAAAACAGACCTGACTGCCCAGGGGTACATCGTCAAGGCGGTCCAACAGATGGGAAACATAGGCAGCAAATGGCCCCTGTATCAGGTCACACTGCCAGACGTCCCACAGAACAAAAGGGACATTAAGACGATCCTGGCGGTCCCTGTGACCACTGAACCACTGCGCCGCAAAAACAAGACGGTGCAGTGCTTCAGATGTCAGGGCCTCAACCACATTGCGGCACACTGCTCAATGGCAGTGAGGTGCAGAAAATGCGCCGAGGCCCACGACACACGTACGTGCAACATAAAACACACGGACCCACAAGTAAGGTGCGCGCTGTGTGGCAAAAACCACACAGCGGGCTACCAAGGTTGTGAGGTCCATAAAAGACACACCCAGCAGGCAAAGGGCGCAAAGGCCGCCCCCCACACACGAAAAGAAAACACCACGAACCCATCCAGACACACAAGAAACCAAAACATTACAACACACACAGACAAGGCCTGGGGAAAACCAAGGCCGGACACACCGAGGGCGACATATGCGGAAGTGGTTTCTCCTCCGAGGAACCATGAAAGCGTGGCCCAATCACCACAACACCAGACACTATCACAAGAACAACACCGGGAAACACACAGCAACAACGACCAGGTCCACCACGACGGAGGAAGACCTAGGGAACTCCACACACACTCCCCCCCCATGGATCAGTTGTTAGGCGTAATGGTGCAGACCATGAACCTCGTCATGGAAATGATGAAGGAATTCAGGGAAGCCCAGAGGCAGAACACACAGATCCTCGTCGCCCTTCAGGCAACAGTCCAGCAGTCGCTCCCCTCTGCGACTTCCTCAGTAGCACCAAAACCCCATCATGAATAGACGACCGAATATTCAAGGCCTGACAATGTGCGTCTTTAACGCAGACGGCATTGTTAATCAAGCGGTCGAGTTCAGAGAACTCATGAAGGAGTTCTCCATCGACATATGCATGATGGGAGAAACCCACCTAAAACCGGGAATAAAAGCGACAGTTCCCAACTACGTTACCTACCGCAAAGACAGGCCAACCCAAGGCGGAGGAGTGGCCATATATGTAAAAAGAGGGATCCCCCACCACCAGGTATTCTTACCAGCTACCAACAAAATCGAAGCAGTGGCGGTGGAAGTAACCACTGCCACTGGACCCCTAACAATTGTTGCAGTCTACCGACCCCCACATGACCAGTTAGATGAGGGAGACATAGCTGCTCTAGGGCAAATTGAAGGCAAACTCATAATAGGGGGAGACTTCAATGCCAAACATCCTGATTGGAATTCTAGAGTAACCTCCAGAGCAGGCGCCAAACTGCAACAACTAGCGCGCACCCACCACTTCGAAACATGGGGTCCAGTCGAGCCCACACATTTTCCAAAAAATGGAGGCAGGCCCGACGTGCTAGACATAGCTCTCACTAGGAGGATCGCAGGGTTCGTGGCCGCAAGGACGATCAACAGAATGTCCTCCGACCACAACCCAGTGATTCTGGAGGTCGATGTGGGAGAATGGGTAGCACTCCCACGGTACCAGACGTCGTACAAACGTACAGACTGGGAGCGATACCAGGAAGCTGTCGCCTCTGATATCGCTCGCGCTCCGCCACCTACTGCCGAAACAGCAGAACAAGCGCTACAAGACCTAACAGGCACCATCTTGCAGGCAGCGGAAGAAGCCACCCCTCCACAAAGGGATGGCCCACCGCCGCAAATACAGCTCCCGGAACACTTGCTAGCTCAAATTCGACATAAGAACAGAGTGGCAAAAGAGTGGAAGATCACCAGAAATCAGGCCACCAGGAGGCTGCTCAATCGACTACAGAGAGAGCTGAAGGTTGCGCTCAATGAGCACAGAAACCAGCAATGGCAAAACCGCCTCACAGCCCTCAAAGTAGACGATCATACACTATGGCACGCGACCAAACAGTTTACAAAACGACGCGCTAGGATGCCGCCACTGCATGGCGAGCGCGGACTGGTCTACAGCCATGCTGGAAAGGCCAACGCCCTCGCCGACTCCCTAGAGAAGCAGTTCCAAGCGGCACAACCCCAGGATGAAGAGCATGAAGAGGTAGTCAGTCGTCAACTGACTGTCTTCCTCAATGCCGAGGAGGACCCAGAGGACGAACCCATACTTTTTGCCCCCGAGGACGTGGCAAGAGTAATCAGGTCCCTCCCTACAAAAAGGGCACCAGGGCACGACAGTGTCACTAATCAGTTAGTTAAAAATCTCCCACCTACAGCAATCACACACATCGCGAACGTCCTCAACGAGATCACTCGATCCCGTGTTTTCCCAGCTTGCTGGAAACACGCGGAAGTGGTCGCGATACACAAACCAGGGAAAGACCCTCTATTCCCGCAGCACTACAGGCCGATTAGCCTCTTGCCAACTCTCAGCAAGATCTATGAGCGCCTCCTACTAAGACCCATACAAGAACATATCACCAGAGAGCAAATTCTGCCGGATTTCCAATTTGGGTTCCGGCAGAACCACTCTGCCCCACAACAGGTTATGAGAATGGTTGAAGCAGCCACAGAGGGCTTCAACCACAGAGGCTACTGCGGGATAGTGCTACTAGACGTAGCCAAAGCCTTTGATTCAGTATGGCATAGAGGGCTACTCTACAAGTTGTATACACAAGGGTTTCCCGGGAGCATAGTTCAGCTGATCAAGAGCTATCTCACGAATAGGACTTTCTCCGTCAAAGTAGAAACTGCCACCTCCACCAGAAGGCGTATTCGTGCTGGGGTGCCACAGGGATCGGTCCTGGGGCCCGTATTGTACAGTTTGTACACTGCGGACACACCAACGGCCCCCCTGGTGCACACTGCGCAGTACGCCGACGATACAGCCTTCTACACGAGAAACGCGAACAAGGACCTGGTCATCCGTAGGCTACAAAGGGTTTTAGATGACACAGAAACATGGGCCCGTCGCTGGCGCATCACCATCAACTCTGAGAAGACGCAGGCAATGCTGATTACCCGCAGGCTCGGAAGGCGCGAACCTCCTCAACGTCCCCCCCTCCACCTTCACCTAAATGGAATCCAACTCCCCTGGCGCAGAACCGCCAAGTACCTTGGCGTAACCTTGGACTCTCGTCTTACGTGGAAACCCCACATAGACGAGGTCCACAGGAAGGTCTGCGCCAGAATGTCCATCCTATACCCTATCCTAAACACAACCAGCTCCCTTCCTTGCCCAGTAGCAGTAAATGTATACCAGGCCCTGATCAGGCCGGTGATGGAGTATGCGTGCCCTGTCTGGGGATACGCGGCAAAGCAGCACCTGGAGAAACTCCAGAGGCTGCAGAACCGCGCCCTCAGAAGGGCGCTGCGTCTACCTTATGGATTCCCCACGGACGACTTGCACGCCGCAGCCGAAATCCCACTCCTGAGAGAGCGTTTCCAGGATCTGGCAAGGGCCTTCTATGAGGGTTCTTCCAGATCCGGTAACGCGCTCATCCACTCCCTAGGTCGGTATGACATGTCCCGCGATAAGCATAAGCGCCCTATGACGATCTTCGACGATTAAGTCGAAGAGAAAATCCCAAAACCCAATCCCTAATCCAGTTCCTTCCCACATAACACCAATCTTTTCGCCTACCTCAGGCAAGTACCAGACTCACTCACAACAAACATCTCAAGTCACAGACACCAAAAAACTATAGAAAAATCACACACACACACGTTCACAGGGGAGTAAAAGCCGAAAGGCTACAAACTCCCCCTCACACTTCCCCAAAGAGGGGAAAGTAATAGATGTAAGCAGCAGCAGCAGCAGCAGCAGCAGCAGCAGTAGTCCCGCCGCCACGCACTCCGCTGCTCGACTCGCTGCGGCTCGCACCGTTACGTTACGTGTTTCAACTAGCCAAACGCCATGTCCGGACGCGGAAAGGGAGGCAAAGTCAAGGGCAAGTCAAAGTCCCGCTCAAGCAGGGCTGGGCTCCAGTTCCCGGTCGGCAGAATCCACCGCCTCCTGCGCAAGGGAAACTACGCCGAGCGCGTCGGCGCCGGGGCGCCCGTCTACCTCGCCGCCGTCATGGAGTACCTCGCGGCTGAGGTGCTCGAGCTGGCCGGAAACGCGGCCCGCGACAACAAGAAGACGCGCATCATCCCGCGCCACCTGCAGCTCGCCATCCGCAACGACGAGGAGCTCAACAAGCTCTTGTCGGGCGTCACCATCGCACAGGGTGGTGTCCTGCCCAACATCCAGGCCGTCCTGCTGCCAAAGAAGACCGAGAAGAAGGCCTAAACAGAGAGCGCGGCGCTGCGCTTGCGTGCTCCCTGCACGCAAACGCGCCTGCCTTTGCCTTGCCGGCTCGGCTCACAACAATCGGCCCTTTTCAGGGCCACCACACAAACCTACGTCCAAAGCAAAGTTTCCGTCGTCCGTGCTCGCCGCACTTTACACAACACGTCCACATACATACATTGCACAGCCAGCGCCGGCGCACGTCCGCCATCTTGTCCACAGCCCGTGTGGCCGAACGCGCACACATTTTGTCGTTTCTCTCTTTTTGTCTTTTTTGTTTCTGCACCCCTCCGCGCACGCACAGAGTCGCGTTCCAAACGACAACGACATCAATACACCGATAATGTGATGATCATTGTTAGCATTATAATGTTTCAATTAAAGGGGCGCGCGTGGCACAGACAAAAAAAAAAAAAAACCAAACAGCTGATCCGATCGATCGATCGATCGATCGATCGATCCGGCCCGCCCGCCTATGCCCACGCCACAAACAAACAACAAACCACGCACACACTGGACTCAGCCGCGCCCATCGCGTCAAACTCAAAAACTAACGCACGCGCAGCAGCAGCAGCAGCAACAACAACAACACGCACAGGCAACACAGACTCTTTCGCACTTTTCAATCTCCGAACAGTGTGGTGGCCCTGAAAAGGGCCGTTTTCGTCTCTCCCACCAAGCACGGGCACGGCACGGCCGCGGGAAGGCCACAACGCAGCACAGCACACCGGCTGGCTGGCTGGCTGGCTGCCTGCCTAACCGCCGAAACCGTACAGGGTGCGCCCCTGCCTCTTCAGGGCGTACACCACGTCCATGGCCGTCACAGTCTTGCGCTTGGCGTGCTCAGTGTACGTCACCGCGTCGCGGATCACGTTCTCCAGGAACACCTTCAGCACTCCGCGGGTCTCCTCGTAGATCAGACCAGAGATGCGCTTCACGCCGCCCCTGCGAGCCAGGCGGCGGATGGCGGGCTTCGTGATGCCCTGGATGTTGTCGCGCAACACCTTGCGGTGCCGCTTGGCGCCACCCTTGCCCAGCCCCTTTCCTCCCTTGCCGCGGCCTGTCATTCTTCTTCCTTCCTCCTCCTCAAAGCAAGCAAGCGAAAAAACACAAGCGCCAGCTCCTCACCCGGCGCTAGCGAGTCGGCTACGGTGCGAGCTCTCTGCCGCCGCCCCCCTATATAGACTCTGGCCCGCCCTCCCCCCACCACGCGCACCGAGGGCATATAAGCGCGGCGCGGGGCCGCGCGGGCCCGTTGTCAAGGCAGCACCGGACGCTTCGTGTACCGCACGCACCTCCACGCCGCTCTTCCGCTATGGCCCGCACAAAGCAAACGGCCCGCAAGTCCACCGGCGGAAAGGCGCCGCGCAAACAGCTCGCCACCAAGGCGGCGAGGAAGAGCGCGCCCGCCACCGGCGGCGTCAAGAAGCCCCACCGCTACAGGCCGGGCACCGTCGCCCTGCGGGAAATCAGGCGCTACCAGAAGAGCACAGAGCTGCTCATCCGCAAGCTGCCGTTCCAGCGCCTAGTGCGCGAGATCGCCCAGGACTTCAAGACCGACCTGCGCTTCCAGAGCTCCGCAGTCATGGCCCTGCAGGAGGCCAGCGAGGCCTACCTCGTCGGCCTCTTCGAAGACACCAACCTGTGCGCAATCCACGCCAAGCGCGTCACCATCATGCCCAAGGACATCCAGCTCGCGCGCCGCATCCGCGGCGAGCGCGCCTAGAAACCGCGCCGCGCACGCGCGCCCGCCCAACAAAAACGGCCCTTTTCAGGGCCACTAACATCTCTCCGTCGCGAGCAAAACTTTTGTCGGTCTTGCCGCCCCGCAAAACAACAACAACCAATTCCCCTCCCGTCCACAGCCGCTCTCGCCAACAATCGACGTCACTCCCATCCCTCACAATACACACACACAACAGCCGGACGACGTCACCACACACCACGGGTGGCTGGCCGCCGCCGTCTCCGAGGCGCGCGCACGCTACGCTACACTACAACGTCAACGCCACCGCGCCTTCCCAATTCCCGCCGGCCACTTCCACGTCTCACGTCCCCCCGCCGCTTTGAGAGAGAGAGACACAACACACACACACAAAAGACACGACATCCGCAAAGCAAGCAAACACACAAACAAACTAGAGTCTCCAGAAACATACATGAGCAACCAAACGTCGGCCGCCGCAAAAAAAACAACTACAACAAAAACAAATAAAATAAAATAAAAAGACCAACAAACGGCCACAACCGCTCCGCTACCGCGCGCCGCCGCCTACCGCCACCGGCACCACAATCCAACCACCACGGCACGCAAACAGTACCCACAAGGGTCTCACACACAACCAACCACACCGGCGCATGCACGACAATCAACGCCTTCCCGACGTCCTTTGATGGCCCTGAGAAGGGCCGTTTTGGGCCGCGCGACAGCCGCAGCCGTGCCATCGCGCGCCACTAAGACGACGCGGGGGAGGGCGGTGGGGGACGACGGCGTCAAGCGCCAACCCCTCTCCCTTGCCTTTCTTTAACTTTACTACTTTACTTCTTCTTCTTGGGCGACGCCTTCGCCTTAGACGGCGTCGTCGCCTTCTTCGGGCGCGGCGCCTTCGGCTTCTTCGTCGGAACCTTGGCGGCCTTCTTCGCCTTCGACGGCGACTTGGCCTTGGCCGGCTTGGCCGCAGCCGCCTTCTTCGCACCCGCGGGAGCCGCCGACGCCGCAGACGCCTTCTTGGCGGCGCCCGCCTTCCGACCGGTCGCCGCCTTCACGCCACCAGCCTTCTTTGCGCCGGCCGCGCGGCCGCCCTTCTTCTCCTTGCTGGCCGGAGCGGCGCGCTTCTTCTTCGCACCGCCGGCACGAGCCTTGCCGCCCTCGGCCGCCCCGCCGCCGGCGCCGGCAAGCTTGAAAGAGCCGGACGCGCCCTTCCCCTTCGTCTGCACCAGCTCGCCAGCCACGACGGCCGACTTGAGGTACTTCTTGATAAAGGGCGCCAGCTTCTCCGCGTCCAGCTTGTAGTGCGCGGCAATGTACTTCTTGATCGCCTGCAGCGACGAGCCGCCGCGCTCCTTCAGACTCTTGATGGCGGCCGTCACCATCTCAGAGGTGCGCGGGTGCGCAGGCTTGGCGCGCGGCTTCTTCGCAGACGCCGCAGACTTGGCCTTCTTCGTCGTGCCGGTGGCGGCGGGTGCCGCAGCAGTCTCGTTCGTAGCCGCCTGATCTGCCATTATTTCGACGGACGACGCGCGTACACACAACAACAGAACAGCGAGAGAGAGCGGCAAGGCGGCAAGCACGGCAGAGAATAGCCGCCGCGCCGCCAGGCCCAGCCAGTGTCGCGGGCGGGCGCGGACGGCCGAGAGAGCGGCCGCCACTCTGCGCGCCGCCGCGCCGCGCCTCCCGCGCTTGCTACCGCCCAACGTCCGACAGCCTGTGCGGACCAGCCCCAAACCTGCGCCGCAACCACCCGCGCCATTCAAACCACCGAGGATGGGGCTACACACGGCCACACCACAGTCGCCAACCAGTCGCCACGGCAGCGCCGCAAACCACGGCCAAACTGCAGCTACCGCGCGCCACAGCCTGGCTCGGCCCGCCGAGAATCGCCGCCCCCGCCCAAATGCCGCCCCCACAGCCCCAGCCGACGACCCGCCACAATGGCCAAACCTTCGGCAAAACTGGCGCACCGTCGCCGCGCCAGCCCGGCCAGCGCGGCCGCCGCCACAGCCACACAAGCGGAGGCGTGCGGCGATGACGGCCGTGCAAACGCACCTCCGCCGCCCCATCGCCCTCCCACCGTTTCCCGATCGGCCCGCGGCCGTCGGGCCACCTCGCCCGCCAACATTCGCGCCCGTTTCCCACAAAATTGCCCGCCGCAAAACAAAAACGAGCGCCGCCTGCGCAACATGGGCACCGGCCAACCGAGGCGCCGCCGCCCCTCGCCGCTTTAAGCGAGGGTGGCTAACCGCCATCCGCAACTACAGACGCACCGAATCTGCCTTCAAAAGCACACACCGACAGCCGACCTCTAACATTTAGACTCCGCAAGCCACCCAACGGTGTGTGGCGGAGGGCACTTCACGTGCCAATGTCATTTACCTCCCTTTGCTGTTCCAGTCGCGTATGGTTCGCGGGACGAACCGACAGTCTGCAAAAAAAACGCCTCCGTGCGCGCTCGAATCTCTCTAACCACATCCATTCGTGATCTCCTCGGGAGGTATACGCAATATATTCGATACCCCATCCAGAAACGCAATATCTCGAAACCTGGCGAGCAAGCTACACCGCGATGCAGAGCGCCTCTATTGCAGAGTCTGCCGCTTGGGTTTGTTAAACATCTCCGTAACGCTATCACGGTTACCAAATGACCCTGCGACGAAACGTTGGATCGTCTCCGTCGCCTCCGTCAACGCGACCTGGTACGGATCCCACACTGATGGGCAACACGCACGTATAGGTCGAACGAACGGGTGTTTTGTAAGCCACCTCCTCCTTTGTTGATGGACGACATTTGCTACGCATTCTCCCAATAAATCGCAACCTGGTACCCGCCTTACCAACAATTACTTTTGTTTGTTTTTTTTTTTTGTTTTTTTTTTTTAATATGATGATCATCCCACTCCCAATCACTCCGCACGCATACTCCCAGATATTTTACAGACGTAACTGCTACCAGTGTTTGTCCCGCTATCATATAATCAATCATACAATAAAGGGTCCGTCTTTCTATATTATTCGCAATACATGTTAAGGGACAGTTGCCACTCCCTGCACCACGTGCCTATCCGCTGCAGATCGTCCTGCATTTTTCGCTGCAACTTCTCTGTATACTACAGCATCATCCGCGAAAAGACGCATGCAACGTCCGACACTATCTACTAGGTCATTTATATACATTGTGTGTGAAGAGCAATGGGTCCCATAACACTCCCCTGTGGCACGCCAGAGGTTACTTTAACGTCTGTAGACGTCTCTCCATTGATAACACAACATGCTGTGTTCTGTTTGCTACAATCTCTTCAGTCCAGCCACACACACTTGGTCCGACATTCTGCAGACACTTACTTTGTTTATCAGGCGACAGTGCGGAACTGTATCGAACGCCCTCCTTCCGGATGTCAACCAAAATGGCATCTACCTGGGAGCCTGTATCTAATATTTTCTGGGTCCCATGAACAAATAAAGCGCGTTGGGTCTCACACGATCGCTGTTTCCGGAATCCATGTTGATTCCTACATAGTAGACACTGGGTTTCCAAAAAACGACATGCTACTACTCGAGCATAAAACATGTTCTCACATTCTACAACCGATCGACGTCACAGATATAGGGCCTATAGTTTTGCGCATCTGCTCGACGACCCTTCTTCAAGCCCGGGACTGCCTGTGCTCTTTTCCAATCATTTGGAACCCTCCGTTCCTCTAGAGACTTGCGGTACACGGCTGTTAGGAGGTTCTGTCGCGTACTCTGTGTAGGTAGAATCGAATTGGTATCCCGTCAGGTCCAGTGGACTTTCCTCTGTTGAGTGATTCCAGTTGCTTTTCTATTCCTCCTTGGACACTTATTTCGATGTCAGCCATTTTTTCGTTTGTGCGAGAAGGAACTGCAGTGCGGTCGTCCTCCGTGAAACAGCTTTGGAAACAGGTGTTTAGTATTTCACAGCTTTACGCGTGTCATCCTCTGTTTCAATGCCATCATCATCCCGGAGTGTCTGGATATGCCGTTTCGAGCCGCTTACTACTGATTCAACGTACGACCACAACGTCCTAGGATTTGATTTGATTTCCTGTCACGTCGGTACATGGAATTTTACTTTCGCATTCACCGGACGCTTCACGCATAGCCCTCCTTACGCTAACTTTGGACATCGTTTAGCGTCTGTTTGTCTGAGAGGTTTTGGCTGCGTTTCAACTTTGAGTGAAGCTCTCCTTGCTTTCGCTATAGTTTCCTAAACTTTGGTTGTTGTACCGCGGTGGGTTTTTCCCATCCCTCACAGTTTTACTCGGCACGTACCTGTCTAAGACGCGTTTTACGATTGCCTTGCACTTTCTCCATAAACACTCAACATTGTCAGTGTCGGAGCAGACATTTGCGTTTTCATCTGTCTGCTAGTCTCAAATCTGCCTTCTATTACTCTTGCTAAACAGATAAACCTTCCTCCCTTTTTTGTGTATATTCCTATTAACGTCCATATTCAGCGATGCTGCAACGGCCTCTTGATCACTGGGTCCCTGTTCTGCACATACAGAGTCGACAAGTTCGGGGTCTGTTTGTCATCGGTAGGTCCACGATGTTATCTCCACGAGTCGGTTCTCTCTCTGTTTAATTGCTCGCGGTAATTTTCGTTCGGATGGTGCACTCGGTATACTGTCACTCGATGCTCTGTCCCTACCACCCGTCCTGAACATCTGGCACATTGAAATCTCCACCTAAGACTGTAACACGCTGAGGAAAGGAAAATGTATGTCCACATTTTCTCTCACTTGTTCGGCCACTAATGCTGCTGAGTCGCGAGGTCGGTAAAAGGAGCCAATTATCAACCTAGCTCGGCTGTTGAGTGTACCCTCCACCCACAATAGTTCACAGGAACCGTCCACCACTTCTACTTCACTACACAGGATAAACTACTACTAACAGCGACGAACCACTCCACCACCGGTTGCATGCACGCTATCCTTTCTAAAGCACCGTCTGTACCTATAACGATTGCAGCTTCGGCGCTTTCTATCAGCGCTTGACGTTCCGGTACTTTACCAACGCAGAGCTTCGACAGTTGACAATTACAATACCGATTGCCGCTTGGGTCCCCGCATGTCCTGACCTTGCCCCGCGCCCGTTGCCCTTTCCGTACTTGCCCAAGGGCCATCCAACCTAAACAGAACCGCCCAGCCCACGCCACACAACCCCTGCTACCCGTGTAGCCGCTTGTTGCGTATAGTGGACTCCACCTAAGACTATATAACATAACATGCCCTAAGGCATTCGCGGTGTACACCACCCTAAGGTGAGGTTAGGTTAGGTTAGGTGGACGTGGGTTAGGTTAAGGGTTACAGTTAGGTTAAGCGTCAAAGTTAGGTTAAGCGTTCGGACGTGAGGCGTCAGGTGGCCGCACCTACCTTTACGGCCGGACATCTTAGGTTAGAGGTTAGGTTAGGTTAAGGCGCCGAGAGGTCCGCGGTCAGGTTACGTTCACCTTCGGGCGCCACACGTAGGTTTCAAAGGTGTGTCGGTCGGTCGTCGGCAAGCCGCAAAAACTACAGACGACGTCGACCAAACCGCCGCACGACCGAGCAGGAGGCAGATATAAAACACACACACACACAAAAACAAAATTAAACACCACCCACCGGCCAAAGGGCACCAACAACCACAAACCCGAGCACCACGTCGACCAGAGGCAACCCGCCGCTCACGCGACATGGCTGGCAACTAAGGGGCAAACGGCAACGGCGCTTTCCGCACCGGGCCGGATGCACGTACGACAACACCGCTACCCGTACGCAGGCCTCCCATTGCACACAGCCGCTCTGTGTTTGAACATCATCAATGGCGCGCCCGCGGCTCGTCGCGGGCGCAGCCATAACGCCGCCACTTTTGCACCAACACATTCACGCACCGCAAAACAGCTCGCCGACACAGCACAGCCGACAAACAAAAACAACCCGCGAGACGGGGGCGACAACGACAACGATGACAACAACAACAGCAGCAAACAACTCGCACCAAGCGTCCAACAGGTAACAAACGGACAAGCACAGCCTCTGCTAACGGCCACGACGCCAGCGGCACACTGCTCCTTTCCCGCCACACTCGATTTCACAACGCACGCACGCGACCCCGTCAACGACACGACACGACACACGACGGGCTCCCTTCCCGCAACCTACACCTTTCCGCCACTACGCACAGCTCCACCCGACGCGCCCGTCGCAACGACACTACTGCACGCACTATCCACCCGCCTCCTCCTCTCCCCCCCCTTCCCGTACACAACAACACAGCCAAAAACAACACTCACGACCCAAACATACTAACGACATGGCACGTGCATCGGCGCACACCCCAACCAGTCACCGTCGACAACCACACGCAAGGCACGAAACCGGCGTCCTTCCACGTTGCCATCAAAGCTGCACAAACAACCACAGGAGGAACCACCAACAACGGCCCGCCCGCCCGCCCGCCCGCCCCAATATTCTCCCACCCTCACCTCACGCCGCAACCACCAAACGCACATTCCCGCTCGCTACCACACACCTCTCGGCAGCCGCTTCGCAAACACATGACGTGACGTGACATCATCACATCACGGGCTACGCACGCACACCGACCCACTTTCCTGCCCTTCGCCCTCTTCTTTCCGACGCCTGCCTTCGGCCGAGCACACGTACGTGGGTGGCACAACGCCCAACACAGTCACACACAGTCGACAGGCGCACGCCCAGGCACGCAACGACGCAGCGCAGCAAAGGCGCCCGCAACACATACCTCCTCTCTCTTCTCGCCGCCGCCGCCGACCGACCGCCCGCCCGCCAGCCAGCCAGCCAGCCAGCCAGCCAGCCACTCGCAATGTGCACTGCCAACCAGCCACACGTCCACCGCGCCGCCTCCGACCACCCGCCAGGGGGCGCTCACGTCCGCGACAACAGCGCGGCCCGCCGCCGGGCGGGCCCAGCCGAACCCAGCCCAGCCGGCGCGCGCTGCTCTGCACTCGGCGCGCCGCACATCCTGCTGCAGACCGGGCTCGTCTCTCTGTACGCGTCTGCCCGCATCTCGTCTTCCTGCGCATCAACACAACGAGGCCGCGTGAGCAAACCCCCCCGTCACAACGCCACATCACACACTGCCTCGTCTACCGCCGAAATGCACTCACCAGCCATCCGCTTCGTCTTCGTCTTGTTTACTCGTTGTTGTTGCAGCGGCGCACACAGCCCCGGCCGGCCGCATCCGAGGGTGGCCCGCCGCCAGCGTCTCCTCCTTGGGCACAGGTGCGGTGCCGTGCCGTGGCCGCCCATCCATCCAACCGCACTCATTTGCTGGCCGCCTCTGCTGCAGAAGAAGACAAAAAACGAAACGTACAAACATACACGCACCCACAGCGTGGCCACACACGGACGGGACCGACAGGCTCCAAGGCGACCAAAGGATAAAAACAAAATAAAAAAACAAAAAGACGCAAGCAAGCAACAAGCACAGGCTGTCGCCTCGCGCCTCTGTCCTTCCGCCCCCGCCCTTCTCTCCCACCACATGCCCACAAACACCACCGCCTCCCCCTCCCCGCACCTCCACATTCGCCCCCTCCATTTGTTCCTTTCTCGCTCTTCCCTTCTGTGTGTCTGCGTGCGTGCGCGGGCGGCGCCTCTCAACATCCGCCGGCCGTCCGTCCCGTTTTCGCCGTACCACACACGCCACCGCCTCCTCCCCGTCCACCACCGCCGCCCCTGTCCGCCCCGCACAACACCATACACCGCTGCTTGTCCTGGCCGTTGCCACCAAAGGCGCCAGCCGCAAACCGCGCCAACGCCGCAGCGCGCGTGCGTCCTTCCTTCTTGCTTCCTTCTCCGTGCCGACGCGGCCTCTATTCCCGCACCCATTCGGCCGACGACACAGCCGTTGGGCTCCGCACTGCGCGTACCGGCGTTACGCACGCACACCCACCCCCCTCGCGAACGCACGACTCATTGTCTTTGTTGTTTCTCCTCTTTCTTAACGTCTTTGTTTGTTTTGTTTTTTGTTTTTTGTTTTTTTTTTCGTTTTTCCCCACCGCCACATGTGACACAATGCCTCCCTCCACCTTTCGTTCGTGGTTGCTTGCTTTGTTTCTCTTTCTCATTGGTACACGTCCGACGCGCTCCATTTCCACCACACCACGGCCATCAGCCTCCTCAACGGGCAGGCGCAGTGTGCCATTCTCCGGCGCACAAGCACACCGCGCGGTACTGGCGCGGCTCGCTCTCCTCGCCCCCACGCCACGCCACGCCACGCCACCGGTGCGCAGCAGCACATGTGATGTCTCGCAACACGACACGCGGTGCGCACACCCCGACCACGCGGCTCTAAAGGCATGGCACCGGCGACATGCGCCGCCCCAGCCACGCATCCGTCGTCTCACGTTGTTCACTGCCAGCCGCGTCGGAGGCTACAACCGCAACCACCACAACAACGGTCCCCCTCCCGGCAACACATTTGTTGCACAAACAAACACAACCGCCGAGCGCAGCGCGAACCACCCACACGCGCCCTCCGCGTCTCCTTTCTCCTTTCGCCCCCTCCCATCTCCCGAATATGCCAGCAGCGCAGCGTTACGCGTGCCCCTCACCCGTCCACACTACCGCGAAACGAACACGCCTTCCGGGCCACCTGCAAGGGCACGCCCACCACCAAATACTGCCGTATTCACGGACGCAGTTCGCAACACGCAACGCACTCTCCACCTACCTTCTTTCTCTCGTCCCTTCTCTTTACAAACAAAACAAACACACAAACCAACCACGGCTAACACACTTTTTCGCGACACCTTTGACTGCGTTATCTCGACCGTGACGGCAGCTATCGACCATCCATTCCCCACTACACACACACACACACACACACACACACACACACACACACACACATCATTCGCTACACCGCACACGAAACGGCAAGGGCAAGGCACTCTCTCATAGATTCTTCCTCCGAGCCATATCGGGCGAACGTTGCATCCGGGAAGGCAATGCAATTCAGCCGTCACCACGGCCGACACTTGCAGCCGCGCCGTAAACGCATGTCAGTGCGGCTGCAATGCACGGGAACGTTCCGTTGCTCTAGACAGCGCCTCTCCGTTTTTCCCCTGTCTCGTTTTCCGGTGATTGCTTCTCCTTCTTCTTTTTCTTCGTTTCGTTTCGTTTTATTATTTTCGTTCCCCTCCTCCACCATTGTTTCCGTCCCCACAGTTTTTTTTTTTGGCTCATTCCACACGTTCTGCCCAGACAAGACATGACATCCGACCGATCACAGTCAGCCTTTCGTCACCGTTCGCAGCGCCGACGGTGCCACAGTGAGACGGGTGTTCAGACCGACACGTTGCCATGATGCCCATAGACAGCTACTCAGGGCCGCCGGATCGGATCACATCACATCACCGACAAACCGGCCATTTCACCGGGGGACACAGACAACCGCGTGTACGCCCATAACAACAAACAACGGCCGTCGTCGTCTACCGTCACTGAACCGAACACACGTGCACCTTGAATGACGACACCGGCGTGCGTGCGCACAACAATCAATCATTCAAATCAACTGCAGAAACGGCTATCAAAATCAAGGGCCAAATAAATGGGTACACCACCGTGCGTGTCGCCTACCCCACCCGCCCGTACAATTCTTGCGTCTTCTTAATGACTAGTAAAGACACGTCCATTTTTTTTTTTTAAAACGTCACCAACACACCTCCACGCCGTACAGCAAAGGGAATAGTAAGACGGCAACACAACATTTCACCCTCGCCATCATGTATGTATGATGTGACAACAAACAAACCCGCCGACGGCCCTAACGGTGACATCCAACAGTCGCGAGGGGTTTCAATTGCAGTCACGTGACTAACCGGGCAGACAGAGACAAAGAAAGGAAAGGAATCAGCGACACAGACAACACCTCCTGTCTATGGTGTCGACAAACAAACAACCAACCAACCAACCAACCACGCCAAGACTCGCGAGCACGCATAACCACCACCACCAGCTGCTTCGCAACCAACCAAACCGGGTAGCTATGCGCCGCCTCACACAAACAACAATTCCGCTCTTCCCGCAAAGGCAATTTGGTGGCCCTGAAAAGGGCCGTTTTGCCGCTCTCGCAACGGAGGGGAGCTCCCTAGAGCCTTAACCCCCTCACTTGGAGCTCGTGTACTTGGTCACCGCCTTCGTGCCCTCGCTCACGGCGTGCTTGGCCAGCTCGCCAGGCAGCAAGAGCCGCACAGCCGTCTGGATCTCGCGGGACGTGATGGTCGAGCGCTTGTTGTAGTGCGCCAGGCGAGACGCCTCGGCCGCAATGCGCTCGAAAATGTCGTTCACGAAGCTGTTCATGATGCTCATCGCCTTCGACGAGATGCCCGTGTCGGGGTGCACCTGCTTCAGCACCTTGTAGATGTAGATGGCATAGCTCTCCTTCCTCTTGCGCTTCTTCTTCTTGTCGCCCTTCGAAATGTTCTTCTGCGCCTTGCCAGCCTTCTTGGCGGCCTTCCCGCTAGTCTTGGGCGGCATCTCGAACGTACAACAGCAAGCAGCAAGCGCTCCGCTCTAGTCAGCGTCTCCCCACACAGTGGCACCCGCCGCTACCGCAACACCCCACCTTTACCAGCTCGCCCTGTTGCGGCCGCCGACCAATGGGGCGCGCGCGCAACCGGCCGCCGCACCCGAGCCCATAAAGGGACCCCCACCCTAGTCCCGCCGCCACGCACTCCGCTGCTCGACTCGCTGCGGCTCGCACCGTTACGTTACGTGTTTCAACTAGCCAAACGCCATGTCCGGACGCGGAAAGGGAGGCAAAGTCAAGGGCAAGTCAAAGTCCCGCTCAAGCAGGGCTGGGCTCCAGTTCCCGGTCGGCAGAATCCACCGCCTCCTGCGCAAGGGAAACTACGCCGAGCGCGTCGGCGCCGGGGCGCCCGTCTACCTCGCCGCCGTCATGGAGTACCTCGCGGCTGAGGTGCTCGAGCTGGCCGGAAACGCGGCCCGCGACAACAAGAAGACGCGCATCATCCCGCGCCACCTGCAGCTCGCCATCCGCAACGACGAGGAGCTCAACAAGCTCTTGTCGGGCGTCACCATCGCACAGGGTGGTGTCCTGCCCAACATCCAGGCCGTCCTGCTGCCAAAGAAGACCGAGAAGAAGGCCTAAACAGAGAGCGCGGCGCTGCGCTTGCGTGCTCCCTGCACGCAAACGCGCCTGCCTTTGCCTTGCCGGCTCGGCTCACAACAATCGGCCCTTTTCAGGGCCACCACACAAACCTACGTCCAAAGCAAAGTTTCCGTCGTCCGTGCTCGCCGCACTTTACACAACACGTCCACATACATACATTGCACAGCCAGCGCCGGCGCACGTCCGCCATCTTGTCCACAGCCCGTGTGGCCGAACGCGCACACATTTTGTCGTTTCTCTCTTTTTGTCTTTTTTGTTTCTGCACCCCTCCGCGCACGCACAGAGTCGCGTTCCAAACGACAACGACATCAATACACCGATAATGTGATGATCATTGTTAGCATTATAATGTTTCAATTAAAGGGGCGCGCGTGGCACAGACAAAAAAAAAAAAAAACCAAACAGCTGATCCGATCGATCGATCGATCGATCGATCGATCCGGCCCGCCCGCCTATGCCCACGCCACAAACAAACAACAAACCACGCACACACTGGACTCAGCCGCGCCCATCGCGTCAAACTCAAAAACTAACGCACGCGCAGCAGCAGCAGCAGCAACAACAACAACACGCACAGGCAACACAGACTCTTTCGCACTTTTCAATCTCCGAACAGTGTGGTGGCCCTGAAAAGGGCCGTTTTCGTCTCTCCCACCAAGCACGGGCACGGCACGGCCGCGGGAAGGCCACAACGCAGCACAGCACACCGGCTGGCTGGCTGGCTGGCTGCCTGCCTAACCGCCGAAACCGTACAGGGTGCGCCCCTGCCTCTTCAGGGCGTACACCACGTCCATGGCCGTCACAGTCTTGCGCTTGGCGTGCTCAGTGTACGTCACCGCGTCGCGGATCACGTTCTCCAGGAACACCTTCAGCACTCCGCGGGTCTCCTCGTAGATCAGACCAGAGATGCGCTTCACGCCGCCCCTGCGAGCCAGGCGGCGGATGGCGGGCTTCGTGATGCCCTGGATGTTGTCGCGCAACACCTTGCGGTGCCGCTTGGCGCCACCCTTGCCCAGCCCCTTTCCTCCCTTGCCGCGGCCTGTCATTCTTCTTCCTTCCTCCTCCTCAAAGCAAGCAAGCGAAAAAACACAAGCGCCAGCTCCTCACCCGGCGCTAGCGAGTCGGCTACGGTGCGAGCTCTCTGCCGCCGCCCCCCTATATAGACTCTGGCCCGCCCTCCCCCCACCACGCGCACCGAGGGCATATAAGCGCGGCGCGGGGCCGCGCGGGCCCGTTGTCAAGGCAGCACCGGACGCTTCGTGTACCGCACGCACCTCCACGCCGCTCTTCCGCTATGGCCCGCACAAAGCAAACGGCCCGCAAGTCCACCGGCGGAAAGGCGCCGCGCAAACAGCTCGCCACCAAGGCGGCGAGGAAGAGCGCGCCCGCCACCGGCGGCGTCAAGAAGCCCCACCGCTACAGGCCGGGCACCGTCGCCCTGCGGGAAATCAGGCGCTACCAGAAGAGCACAGAGCTGCTCATCCGCAAGCTGCCGTTCCAGCGCCTAGTGCGCGAGATCGCCCAGGACTTCAAGACCGACCTGCGCTTCCAGAGCTCCGCAGTCATGGCCCTGCAGGAGGCCAGCGAGGCCTACCTCGTCGGCCTCTTCGAAGACACCAACCTGTGCGCAATCCACGCCAAGCGCGTCACCATCATGCCCAAGGACATCCAGCTCGCGCGCCGCATCCGCGGCGAGCGCGCCTAGAAACCGCGCCGCGCACGCGCGCCCGCCCAACAAAAACGGCCCTTTTCAGGGCCACTAACATCTCTCCGTCGCGAGCAAAACTTTTGTCGGTCTTGCCGCCCCGCAAAACAACAACAACCAATTCCCCTCCCGTCCACAGCCGCTCTCGCCAACAATCGACGTCACTCCCATCCCTCACAATACACACACACAACAGCCGGACGACGTCACCACACACCACGGGTGGCTGGCCGCCGCCGTCTCCGAGGCGCGCGCACGCTACGCTACACTACAACGTCAACGCCACCGCGCCTTCCCAATTCCCGCCGGCCACTTCCACGTCTCACGTCCCCCCGCCGCTTTGAGAGAGAGAGACACAACACACACACACAAAAGACACGACATCCGCAAAGCAAGCAAACACACAAACAAACTAGAGTCTCCAGAAACATACATGAGCAACCAAACGTCGGCCGCCGCAAAAAAAACAACTACAACAAAAACAAATAAAATAAAATAAAAAGACCAACAAACGGCCACAACCGCTCCGCTACCGCGCGCCGCCGCCTACCGCCACCGGCACCACAATCCAACCACCACGGCACGCAAACAGTACCCACAAGGGTCTCACACACAACCAACCACACCGGCGCATGCACGACAATCAACGCCTTCCCGACGTCCTTTGATGGCCCTGAGAAGGGCCGTTTTGGGCCGCGCGACAGCCGCAGCCGTGCCATCGCGCGCCACTAAGACGACGCGGGGGAGGGCGGTGGGGGACGACGGCGTCAAGCGCCAACCCCTCTCCCTTGCCTTTCTTTAACTTTACTACTTTACTTCTTCTTCTTGGGCGACGCCTTCGCCTTAGACGGCGTCGTCGCCTTCTTCGGGCGCGGCGCCTTCGGCTTCTTCGTCGGAACCTTGGCGGCCTTCTTCGCCTTCGACGGCGACTTGGCCTTGGCCGGCTTGGCCGCAGCCGCCTTCTTCGCACCCGCGGGAGCCGCCGACGCCGCAGACGCCTTCTTGGCGGCGCCCGCCTTCCGACCGGTCGCCGCCTTCACGCCACCAGCCTTCTTTGCGCCGGCCGCGCGGCCGCCCTTCTTCTCCTTGCTGGCCGGAGCGGCGCGCTTCTTCTTCGCACCGCCGGCACGAGCCTTGCCGCCCTCGGCCGCCCCGCCGCCGGCGCCGGCAAGCTTGAAAGAGCCGGACGCGCCCTTCCCCTTCGTCTGCACCAGCTCGCCAGCCACGACGGCCGACTTGAGGTACTTCTTGATAAAGGGCGCCAGCTTCTCCGCGTCCAGCTTGTAGTGCGCGGCAATGTACTTCTTGATCGCCTGCAGCGACGAGCCGCCGCGCTCCTTCAGACTCTTGATGGCGGCCGTCACCATCTCAGAGGTGCGCGGGTGCGCAGGCTTGGCGCGCGGCTTCTTCGCAGACGCCGCAGACTTGGCCTTCTTCGTCGTGCCGGTGGCGGCGGGTGCCGCAGCAGTCTCGTTCGTAGCCGCCTGATCTGCCATTATTTCGACGGACGACGCGCGTACACACAACAACAGAACAGCGAGAGAGAGCGGCAAGGCGGCAAGCACGGCAGAGAATAGCCGCCGCGGACAGGCATTCTGTTTGCACTCTTGTAATGAAGTACCACTGGGCTGTGCCCGTCTGACTTCTAGGATTGCGCTAGGGGGTTCATGAAGATGGTGGTTTGGTTTGTGTGCGTGTTTTTGAGTAAATGTTTGTTTTGGGTGTTTGTTTGTGTGTTTTAAATGTCCCTAAAGCGGCGCGTAAGGGTTAGTTTAGGTCTCTTATGTTGAAGGTCTGGATGTTCGCAGCCTAAATTTCGAATGAGGTGATGGGGCGATGTTTGTGTCCTCTCATAAAGTTTGGAAGATTTTTCCTTTATGAGGGAATAGATGGTGGGGTGTTCTAAAAAGTCTCTGATTTGTGTGTTGCGGACGTATCTGTCAGCACCTGTGATTACCCGAAAGGTTTTATTTTGTAGCCGTTGTAGTCTTGAGAGTGAGGTGTCTGACGCCATTGACCACACTTCCGAACCATACAAGATGACCGGAAGCATGAGTTGGCGCCAGAGAAGCATTTTGCATTTCAAGGTGAGTCCTTCACCCTTCAAAAGAGGGTATAGTTGGCCCAGGAGCGCGCATCCCTTGTTTGCCGCTTTCTTTATGTGTTGTCTCCATGTGAGACGGTTGTCGATCTCCATCCCGAGGTAGGTGATGCAATTTCGCCAGGCTAGGTCCCGACCACCAATTGTCAGTTGTTGGTCTGGGAGTTTTAGCCTGGTTGTGAAAAATATGGCCTGGGTTTTACTAGGATTGATTTTAATTTTCCATAAATTGCACCACTGCGTTATGGAGTCGAGGTGGGCTTGAAGCTTTCGTCGTATGAAATCAAGGCTGCGGCAGCTCCTGTAAATGGCAGTGTCATCGGCGTAGAGAGCGATCTCTCCGCCGACCTGCTTCGGTATGTCGTTCGTGTAAATGGAGTATAGGACGGGACCTAAAACCGAACCTTGCGGGACTCCGGCCGCAATCGGTCGTGTCTGGCTCGATACTGTCCCATTTCTTACGAAGAAGTGA
This sequence comes from Schistocerca nitens, assembly GCF_023898315.1. Taxonomy (NCBI): domain Eukaryota; kingdom Metazoa; phylum Arthropoda; class Insecta; order Orthoptera; family Acrididae; genus Schistocerca; species Schistocerca nitens. The sequence continues at coordinate 761,340 of NW_026046023.1, forward strand.
CGCTCCGCAAGAAATGAGTCAATGATCTTTATGATATGTTCTGGGCACCCTATGTGATCTAGTTTGAATATTAGGCCATCGTGCCAGACGCGGTCGAATGCTTTCTCTATGTCCAGGAATACTGCTCCTGTGGATTCTCTCTTTGCCCTGGCCAGACAAGCGTGCTCTACCAAGCGCAGGCATTGTTGGACTGTGGAGTGCTCAGCGCGGAATCCAAACTGTTCAGGCAGCAGGATGTTGTTGTCAGTAAGGAATTTCTGGAGGGTTGTGAGTATTAGCAGCTCAAGGATTTTACTCATGCCAGTGAGTAAGGAAATTGGTCTGTAACTTTCGGGAAGGAGAAGGTTTTTGTTAGGTTTGGGGAGGGTGATTACCTTAGCAGTTTTCCACGCTGAGGGGAAGTAGGTGAGTTTTAGGCAAGCGTTGAAGACGCTTGCCAGAAATGTTATGGCGGGAGGCGGAAGGTGCTTTAGGAGTGGGGTGCGGATACGGTCAGGGCCAGGAGCTTTGTGGTTTCCCTGTCGCTTGATGAGTGCACTTATTGTCGGCTCGTTAACGGGCACGAATTCTGTGTTTGGGCGCGAATTTCTTATCTGAGTCACTCGTCCGATGACTATTCTTTCCTGCCTCTCACTCTCGTCATCATCGATGACGTGAGTTCGGAATTGTGACTCTAGTGATTTTGCCTTTATTTCCGCTTTTTCTTGGTCTTCATAAGCTAGACCGTTCTCGCCGTGGAGTGGCCTGTTCTCTCTGGTGGGGGCTTTCCGCTGCCGGGCTACTTGCCAGATCTTGCGTTTGCTGTTTTCTGTTTCGGCAGTTTGTAACATCTCCTCCCAGCAGCGGCTCCTGTGCTCCTGCAGTCGGAGTTTCACCTGGTCCTCAAGCCCCCGCAGCTGGCGGCGGTCAGCAGGGTCGCGGTGACGCTGCCACTGCTTCCGCAGCCTGCGTTTGGCGACTATGAGGTCCCAGATGTCAGGGGGCAGGTCCCTGGCGCCTGGCTCTGTGGTGTGTCTGACGCTTGTAGCGCGAGCACAGGCGTGGAGGACGTCTGTGAAGTTCGCTATAGCGTCGTCTATATCTCCTGTTGTTTCCATCTGCGGGATTTCCTCCACGTGCTCACCCACCAGGTATTTATATCGGTCCCAGTTTGTTATCACTTCTGTTTTTGCCATCCTCCCGGCATCGTCTTCGACACTGGCTATGTCCAGAACGACCGGATTATGATCGGAGTCTAGCTCGTGGTGCACTGTGACCGTCGCGTCGAGAGCGAAGTTTTTTACAACAAAAATATCCAGGACGTCTGGATTGCTTGTCGGGTCTGCGGGGATGTGCGTAGGCTCGTCGGGTGCGATGACGCTGAGGGCAGCACGCCGCTCGACGAGTCTATGCAACCTCACGCCACTTCTGTTCTCGGCGCGGCAGCCAAAGGCCCTATGCTTCGAGTTGAGGTCCCCTCCCACAATTACACGAGCTCCAGTACCTAGCAGAGCCTGAAGGTCCTGTTGCAGTATAGTGGTGGCTGGGGAGTGGTATGCGGAAATTACTATATATGTTGAGTTTTTAATTTTGATCTCTATACCGGCCGCCTCGATGCTGGGTGTCTGAGGTAAGTCCACGGTGCGAAAACACCGTCTGCCTTTTACGAGGATCGCCACTCCGCCACGTGCGCGGCCTACGCGGTCGGCTCTATGTATGACATAGTTACGGACGGAGAAGCGGTCCTCAGGCTTAAGGTGGGTCTCCGTCAGGCACACAACATCGATGTCATGCCGGTCGAGAAACTCTTCTAGCATCTGTTTTTGGGGTTTTACGCCATTTGCGTTAAAGTTTAATATTGACATTTTTCTGGATCTAGGGGGATCCATTAAAAGATTCAAATAATGACATTGCACCCTCAGCGAGGGCCATGAATTTGCTGAGGCCATCAGGCGCCGCCCGCACGCGCACCATGGTGTCCCTAATTGTTAACATAACATTTGCTAGGCTGAAGCCCGCAAACAGTTGGCGCAGCTCGTCAAAGACGCCGAGCGGCGTCCCTGGCTGCTGGCCAGCAGCCGACTGAGGCGGCGCGGCAGCTGCGGGCGCCTCAGTGCGCTGGTGGCGTGGTGGGGGCCAGGCGGCGGCAGCCGTCGGGGCGCGGGGTGGGGGAAGCGAGGGAAAGGCCTCTCGCCCCGGCGCAGTCGCTCCGCGGCTGCTGGCGGCGGCAGAACTAGCTGCCGGCGCCTTGGCCGCAGGAGCGGGAGCGCCTCGCGGCAGCGCCGCGCCGTTTGCCGACCGGGGTGGACGGGTAGACATTAACTGTATGCGCATTGGACAGCGGCTGTAGTTTGCCGGGTGATCGCCCTCACACAGCGCGCATTTTGCCGGAGTTTTACGACTCTTCTTACATGCGTTCGTCAAGTGCGGTCCGGCGCATTTGACGCATTTTGGGGGGTGGTGGCATTGTTCCGCAGTGTGGAACAGCTGTTGGCATTGGTGGCACTGTACAGGGCCTTCAGGCTGTTGGTATCTTTCAATGGTGACTTTACAATTCATGAAGAGCTCGGTCCTCAGGAGCTCTCTATTCTTTTCATCTGGGTGAAGGATCACCTTGAATTGTGCGCGCTTTCTACGTCCCTCACCGGGGTTGTTGGGGTCAGAGGCGCGCGTTTCTTGCTTCACCTCAATAACTTTGTACTTGCGCTCAATGAGCAGCTCTTTTATTTCGGCGGGATCGGTGTCTCGCGGGAGTCCCTTAATCACCGCCTTATATGTGTGTTTTTCTGTTATTGGGTACGTGTGAAAAGGGATTTTTTTTTGCGAAAAGTACTCAACTAAAAACCTGTAGTCAGGGGGTGTCGATGGTTGAAACTTCACCGACGACCCTTTACATGATGTGTTAAGTCCCCCTTTTAGGTGTGGGGCGACCTCTTTTATGATTTTCATTGTACCGTTTTGGATGGTAGCAATGACGGGAGGCACTTTCTCCCGTCTCTGTTTTTGTTGCGCTTGCGCGCCAGAGGTCGAGGGACGGGCAGGCGTCGCTACGACCGCTTCCGCGCCGTCGGAAGCGATCGGCGCGAAGCTGTTTGATGTGGGGATGTTGGCTACAACGGTTTCCCCTCCTACTTCCATGTTGTCACTGTCAGGGTTCTCGTGTTCCTCAGCGAGCCGGCTTGGGGCCGGACGCTTAGGTGCTGGCATCACGTCCGTTTCCTGTAAGCGTGTTTTTGCCTTGGTTATGCCTGTTGTGGATTGGCCGCGGGTACCCAGGGACTGGGTGCCGCAGCGGGCTGGGACTTTGGGCTTACCCAATATGTCTGATCTAGCGGTCCTAGAAGCCTGACATTCACTGCCAAGGGGCACTGGTTGCTCGCTCGTTGGCACCGTTAGGTTTCCCTGAGCAGTGCCAGCCCTAACATTGACTACGCGCGGGTATCCGGGTAGCACCACGGGCCCTGACGTAGGAATTTCCCTACTCTCGGGGGAGCAGGGAGGATGCCCTGCGGCAGTGTCTGAACGAATCACTACGGAGGCAGATCAGACGACGATTGAACAAGAAAACCACGGCCCTCGCCGCCACCGCGCCGCCAGTAGACCGGCAGCAGCTGCACGACAAAGGGACCAGGCCCACGTCACCACACGACAATAATGCGGCGCAATCGCAAAGCGTGCGCACCCACACACACGACAATTTTGCTTGCGTTACGCATGCGCAACGCAACAACAATTTTGCCAGGCTACGGCAAGCGTAGAGGCCCAGCCAGTGTCGCGGGCGGGCGCGGACGGCCGAGAGAGCGGCCGCCACTCTGCGCGCCGCCGCGCCGCGCCTCCCGCGCTTGCTACCATTCGCTACGGGGATGTCGATGCGTTCGGATCACGTTAGCTGCGCTGAGGAGGGGACTGACCGCCGTGCGGTGGGGCTTGCCCCACCGCCGGCCTCGTCAGTCACTCCACCGATGACGACACGGCAAAGGAGGACGGGTAATGATCTGTTGACGACCACGGCACGTGAACTGGACTTTGCGGCGGAATACTCTACGGATGCGTCGGTCGACGAAGATGCGGAGCGGGAGTTTATTTCCAACCTGCGTCGGAGTGGCAGACGCGTGAGTGGCAAAGGACGCCAACGTCCTTCAACATCGCACGTCGACGAGGAAGGGTTTGTGCGCCCTCCGAAGAAGAAAGTGGCGCGAAATCGACAGGAAGTTGCTGATGACGCGATCGCCCTGCAGAATCGTTTTGAGGCTATGGAAGAAGGCGACGAGGGGACGGGAGCGGCCGCGCCGCCGGAGCCACCGCCGCAGGAGCAACGCCCTGCACCACCACAGCAACAGAGGATACCGCCCATCGTCTTGCAGTACCCTGACGATTACCGCACGTTGTACGAGTGGCTTAAGCAGCACTGCCAGCAGCCGTTCACCGCCAAGCAGGCCGGAGGGGACAAGCTCAAGCTGACGCTGACTCACACTGACGACTACATGCGAGTCATGGATATGGTTGGCGCCCAGGGCATCGCGTGTTATACGTTCCCGATGGTGCGGCCACCAGTTCTGACTGTTGTCATCCGTGGAATTTTGAACTCCCTTCAAAATGACTATGTGAAGGAGTCGCTGGAGGAGCTTGGCTTCGTCGCCACCGTCGTGGACTACCACAAGATCCCTGGTACGAACAAGAAGTCGGGTCTGCGTGTCGTCGTACTGCCAGACACGGACCGCCATCGTGAAATTTTCCAACTGACCAGGCTCTGTGCCCTGGCCGTGACGGTGGAGAAGCTTCGGAAGTCACGTGGAGTCCTGCAGTGTTATCGCTGCCAGGGTTTCAATCATGTAGCTCGCCATTGCACCATGCCGGCTATGTGTGTTCGCTGCGGCGGTGGTCATGAGAGTAAGACCTGCACTCACCCCCGGCAGGAGCCCGCTAAGTGTGGCCTATGTGGCGGCAACCACACGGCAAATTACCGTGCCTGTCCGAAGCACAAGGAGGCCAGTCGCCGCCAGCGAGGACTGCCACCATTGAACGCCAAACGTCGCTCACCCCGCGGCACTACTGGGAACACCGCAGCGTCTACGCCGACTGCAGCAGCCTCTCGCTCACAGCCGCCTACCCTGTTGGAGCGGCGCCGTGCCTACGTCCTGCAGCGCCCAACGGCTGCCGATGTCGTCAGGGGTGGGGTCCAGGCCCCCGCTCCTGCTCCTGGGTTGGACCTGTCGACGACCTCTTTTCCGGCGTTACCACCGCGACGCCGTCCGGGTGCTGGTCTGCAGCCTCCCTCCGGCAGTCAACCCCCTGCTGCTGACTGCGACGTGACGACCCTTCTTCAAACGATGCTCGCTGCTCTCGCAGAGATGTCCAAAGCCATTCAGGCTCTCCCTGCGTCCATTGCAGCCGCGGTCGAGGCGACCGTCCGAGGAGCGCTCAGCGCCACCAGCGAGGCACCCTCTGTCCAGCATGGCCGCGATTAGACGCCTAGAGGACCTCTGCATTGTTACTTACAATGCCAACGGACTGTATCACGACCTCATGGACCTGCGGCAGTTCCTTCTAGACTACGACGTGGATCTCTGCCTAGTGACGGAGACTCATCTCAAGCCCGCGCTTCGAGCCAATATTGCCAATTATCGGTGCTATCGTACTGACCGGATGACGGCCGGAGGCGGCACCGCCATCTATGTCAAAGCCAGTATCCGTCACTACGCTGCACCGACGCCGCCGCTCCAGACCTTCGAGACAACGGCGGTCGCGGTCGAGACTTCTGCCGGCCTCGTGACGTTCGTCGCGGCCTATCGGCCGCCTCGTGGACCTCTCAACATGGATGAAGCTCGTGCGCTTCTCCAAGTTCGTGGCCGTCTCTTCGTCGCTGGCGATCTTAACGCGAAGCACGCTGCTTGGAATTCCATCACCACCACGCACAATGGCCGCCGACTTCTTCGCGTGCTGGACCAGGTGGATGCCTACGCCTGTGGGCCGGACACTCCCACCTGTTTTCCATCCAGGGGTGCTCCGGATGTCTTGGACCTTGCTATCACCAAAGGGCTGCGGCAGTTTCTCACAGCGGAGTCGATCCACGCCCTAAATTCGGACCACCTCCCTGTCCTCTTCCGGCTAGCTGTCTCCCCGTCGTCGCAACCTGCCCGTCGGGACCTCAAGAGGACGGACTGGGACAGTTTCCGTGCCCGCCTTTCTCGTTCCGCGCATCTTCACCCTGAGGACGACGCTCGCGACGTGGACTGGGCGATCGATGAATTTACCGCCGCTGTGGGGACTGCGTTGGATTCCTCCACGCCGCGCCCTCGGCGCCCTCCACCGCCGCGGCCTGGTCTCCCGCCGGACATCCTCGATCTAATCCGCGAGAGAAATCGACTTTTCAAGGACTGGCGGCTTACGAGGGACCCTCACCTGAAGCGGCATGTCAACTTTCTCCGCCGCACCGTCAAGTCCGCCATCATCGAGCACAAGAATCGTCAATGGGCGTCGCAGCTGGCCTCCTTTACCCCAGACGCCCACTCCTGGGACGCTGTGAGATTTTTCACTAAGCGGAAGGCCTCTGTTCCTCCTTTGGATGCTCCTGCCGGCGTCGCTTATGCACCTTTAGACAAGGCCAACGCGTTGGCTGACGTCTTTGAAGCAAACTTTCGCCCCATCGATGACCCTGTCGATCTGCAGCATGTTCACCTCGTGGAGGAGACCATGGCCACGTACCTGGCGGAAGACGTTGGCGAAGAGGACGATTTGCTAGCTCCCATTACTCCGGCGGAAGTCAAGTCCACCGTTGCAGCCTTATCATCCGCCAAAGCGCCGGGTGCTGATGACCTCCCTGTGCGGGTCCTTAAGGAATTGCCGCCCGTCGCTTTCGTGATACTGGCCACCATTTTCAATAGTATCGTCCGGACGTGCACCTATCCTGCAGCTTGGCGGCGTGCGATTGTCGTGGCTGTTCCAAAACCGGGTAAACCCCGCCAGGATCCTCGCAACTACCGGCCTATCAGCCTGCTGCCGCACCTGAGCAAAGTCTTCGAGAGGCTCCTGCTTCACCGCTTACGGGACTTCCTGGACCACCGCCGTATACTTCCGCCTGAGCAGTTTGGCTTTCGGAAGGGGCATTCCACCTGCCTCCAGTTGATCCGTGTGGTGGAGGAAATCACCCTCGCCTTCAACAACAGGGAGTTCTGCGGCGCCATCTTCCTAGACGTCTCGAAGGCGTTTGACAGTGTGTGGCACTGTGGGCTGTTGTACAAGCTACGACACATGGGCTTCCCGAAGAAGATAGTTCATCTCCTCGCCTCGTACTTGCGGGGACGCCGCTTCCAGGTGCGGATAGGCGACGCCCTGTCCTCGACTCGGCTGATCACGGCGGGCGTTCCGCAGGGCTCTGTCCTGGGCCCCACGCTTTATTCAATCTATACATCTGACCTCCCTCGATCGCCACGCATCGAGAGGGCCCTTTACGCTGATGATACTCTACTCTACACCCGAAGCCGGTGGCCAGCAGCTCTCCACCGTCGGTTGCAGGATGCTTGCGCCGACCTAGAGACGTGGGCGACGAGATGGCGTGTCTCCTTTAATGCCCTAAAAAGCCAGGCCGTCATCTTCACTAGGAGACACTCGCCGCCAGTCCCGCCGGTTCGTCTGTTTGGTGTGGACATTGTGTGGAGCGACGCCGCCACCTACTTAGGTGTCATAATGGATCGTCAACTGACGTGGCAACAGCAAGCAGCGGCTGTCCGCCTTAAGGTGCACCAGCGTCTGGGGGCTTTATACCCCCTCCTCAACGAGCGCTCTGCTCTTTCCGCGAGGAACGGGCTTCTGGTCTATCGTCTCTTTATCCGCCCAGTGATGGATTACGCAAGCGCCGTCTGGGGAAACGCAGCCAACAAGCACATTCATCGCCTTCAGCAGCTGCAGAACAAGGCCCTCCGCCGAATTTTTCACGTTCCTGCCACGTTTCCGTCGCACTATCTCCACGAGGCGGCCCAAGAGGACTACGTCATCGCCCGTTTCCAACGTCAAGCAAGACTTCTGTACCGTTCCTCTGCGGACTCTGCGAACCCTCTTATCCGGGGCCTTGGTGCTCCGCCTCACGACAGAGACCGCTACAAGCGGCCCAGCGCGCTACTTACTCGCTAGCTTGCGAAGTATCGCTCTCTTATTGTGATTCTACTTTCCCCACCGCCTGCCTGATGACATATAAATAAACATGAAGCACCTTCTTTCCTTCTTGTGATCTGCTGTTAGTAGTAAATGCCTCTTTGGTAAAAACTACATTTCCTAAGTCGACGACACTCTGAAGATGCGGACCGGCGCTTGCTACCGCCCAACGTCCGACAGCCTGTGCGGACCAGCCCCAAACCTGCGCCGCAACCACCCGCGCCATTCAAACCACCGAGGATGGGGCTACACACGGCCACACCACAGTCGCCAACCAGTCGCCACGGCAGCGCCGCAAACCACGGCCAAACTGCAGCTACCGCGCGCCACAGCCTGGCTCGGCCCGCCGAGAATCGCCGCCCCCGCCCAAATGCCGCCCCCACAGCCCCAGCCGACGACCCGCCACAATGGCCAAACCTTCGGCAAAACTGGCGCACCGTCGCCGCGCCAGCCCGGCCAGCGCGGCCGCCGCCACAGCCACACAAGCGGAGGCGTGCGGCGATGACGGCCGTGCAAACGCACCTCCGCCGCCCCATCGCCCTCCCACCGTTTCCCGATCGGCCCGCGGCCGTCGGGCCACCTCGCCCGCCAACATTCGCGCCCGTTTCCCACAAAATTGCCCGCCGCAAAACAAAAACGAGCGCCGCCTGCGCAACATGGGCACCGGCCAACCGAGGCGCCGCCGCCCCTCGCCGCTTTAAGCGAGGGTGGCTAACCGCCATCCGCAACTACAGACGCACCGAATCTGCCTTCAAAAGCACACACCGACAGCCGACCTCTAACATTTAGACTCCGCAAGCCACCCAACGGTGTGTGGCGGAGGGCACTTCACGTGCCAATGTCATTTACCTCCCTTTGCTGTTCCAGTCGCGTATGGTTCGCGGGACGAACCGACAGTCTGCAAAAAAAACGCCTCCGTGCGCGCTCGAATCTCTCTAACCACATCCATTCGTGATCTCCTCGGGAGGTATACGCAATATATTCGATACCCCATCCAGAAACGCAATATCTCGAAACCTGGCGAGCAAGCTACACCGCGATGCAGAGCGCCTCTATTGCAGAGTCTGCCGCTTGGGTTTGTTAAACATCTCCGTAACGCTATCACGGTTACCAAATGACCCTGCGACGAAACGTTGGATCGTCTCCGTCGCCTCCGTCAACGCGACCTGGTACGGATCCCACACTGATGGGCAACACGCACGTATAGGTCGAACGAACGGGTGTTTTGTAAGCCACCTCCTCCTTTGTTGATGGACGACATTTGCTACGCATTCTCCCAATAAATCGCAACCTGGTACCCGCCTTACCAACAATTACTTTTGTTTGTTTTTTTTTTTTGTTTTTTTTTTTTAATATGATGATCATCCCACTCCCAATCACTCCGCACGCATACTCCCAGATATTTTACAGACGTAACTGCTACCAGTGTTTGTCCCGCTATCATATAATCAATCATACAATAAAGGGTCCGTCTTTCTATATTATTCGCAATACATGTTAAGGGACAGTTGCCACTCCCTGCACCACGTGCCTATCCGCTGCAGATCGTCCTGCATTTTTCGCTGCAACTTCTCTGTATACTACAGCATCATCCGCGAAAAGACGCATGCAACGTCCGACACTATCTACTAGGTCATTTATATACATTGTGTGTGAAGAGCAATGGGTCCCATAACACTCCCCTGTGGCACGCCAGAGGTTACTTTAACGTCTGTAGACGTCTCTCCATTGATAACACAACATGCTGTGTTCTGTTTGCTACAATCTCTTCAGTCCAGCCACACACACTTGGTCCGACATTCTGCAGACACTTACTTTGTTTATCAGGCGACAGTGCGGAACTGTATCGAACGCCCTCCTTCCGGATGTCAACCAAAATGGCATCTACCTGGGAGCCTGTATCTAATATTTTCTGGGTCCCATGAACAAATAAAGCGCGTTGGGTCTCACACGATCGCTGTTTCCGGAATCCATGTTGATTCCTACATAGTAGACACTGGGTTTCCAAAAAACGACATGCTACTACTCGAGCATAAAACATGTTCTCACATTCTACAACCGATCGACGTCACAGATATAGGGCCTATAGTTTTGCGCATCTGCTCGACGACCCTTCTTCAAGCCCGGGACTGCCTGTGCTCTTTTCCAATCATTTGGAACCCTCCGTTCCTCTAGAGACTTGCGGTACACGGCTGTTAGGAGGTTCTGTCGCGTACTCTGTGTAGGTAGAATCGAATTGGTATCCCGTCAGGTCCAGTGGACTTTCCTCTGTTGAGTGATTCCAGTTGCTTTTCTATTCCTCCTTGGACACTTATTTCGATGTCAGCCATTTTTTCGTTTGTGCGAGAAGGAACTGCAGTGCGGTCGTCCTCCGTGAAACAGCTTTGGAAACAGGTGTTTAGTATTTCACAGCTTTACGCGTGTCATCCTCTGTTTCAATGCCATCATCATCCCGGAGTGTCTGGATATGCCGTTTCGAGCCGCTTACTACTGATTCAACGTACGACCACAACGTCCTAGGATTTGATTTGATTTCCTGTCACGTCGGTACATGGAATTTTACTTTCGCATTCACCGGACGCTTCACGCATAGCCCTCCTTACGCTAACTTTGGACATCGTTTAGCGTCTGTTTGTCTGAGAGGTTTTGGCTGCGTTTCAACTTTGAGTGAAGCTCTCCTTGCTTTCGCTATAGTTTCCTAAACTTTGGTTGTTGTACCGCGGTGGGTTTTTCCCATCCCTCACAGTTTTACTCGGCACGTACCTGTCTAAGACGCGTTTTACGATTGCCTTGCACTTTCTCCATAAACACTCAACATTGTCAGTGTCGGAGCAGACATTTGCGTTTTCATCTGTCTGCTAGTCTCAAATCTGCCTTCTATTACTCTTGCTAAACAGATAAACCTTCCTCCCTTTTTTGTGTATATTCCTATTAACGTCCATATTCAGCGATGCTGCAACGGCCTCTTGATCACTGGGTCCCTGTTCTGCACATACAGAGTCGACAAGTTCGGGGTCTGTTTGTCATCGGTAGGTCCACGATGTTATCTCCACGAGTCGGTTCTCTCTCTGTTTAATTGCTCGCGGTAATTTTCGTTCGGATGGTGCACTCGGTATACTGTCACTCGATGCTCTGTCCCTACCACCCGTCCTGAACATCTGGCACATTGAAATCTCCACCTAAGACTGTAACACGCTGAGGAAAGGAAAATGTATGTCCACATTTTCTCTCACTTGTTCGGCCACTAATGCTGCTGAGTCGCGAGGTCGGTAAAAGGAGCCAATTATCAACCTAGCTCGGCTGTTGAGTGTACCCTCCACCCACAATAGTTCACAGGAACCGTCCACCACTTCTACTTCACTACACAGGATAAACTACTACTAACAGCGACGAACCACTCCACCACCGGTTGCATGCACGCTATCCTTTCTAAAGCACCGTCTGTACCTATAACGATTGCAGCTTCGGCGCTTTCTATCAGCGCTTGACGTTCCGGTACTTTACCAACGCAGAGCTTCGACAGTTGACAATTACAATACCGATTGCCGCTTGGGTCCCCGCATGTCCTGACCTTGCCCCGCGCCCGTTGCCCTTTCCGTACTTGCCCAAGGGCCATCCAACCTAAACAGAACCGCCCAGCCCACGCCACACAACCCCTGCTACCCGTGTAGCCGCTTGTTGCGTATAGTGGACTCCACCTAAGACTATATAACATAACATGCCCTAAGGCATTCGCGGTGTACACCACCCTAAGGTGAGGTTAGGTTAGGTTAGGTGGACGTGGGTTAGGTTAAGGGTTACAGTTAGGTTAAGCGTCAAAGTTAGGTTAAGCGTTCGGACGTGAGGCGTCAGGTGGCCGCACCTACCTTTACGGCCGGACATCTTAGGTTAGAGGTTAGGTTAGGTTAAGGCGCCGAGAGGTCCGCGGTCAGGTTACGTTCACCTTCGGGCGCCACACGTAGGTTTCAAAGGTGTGTCGGTCGGTCGTCGGCAAGCCGCAAAAACTACAGACGACGTCGACCAAACCGCCGCACGACCGAGCAGGAGGCAGATATAAAACACACACACACACAAAAACAAAATTAAACACCACCCACCGGCCAAAGGGCACCAACAACCACAAACCCGAGCACCACGTCGACCAGAGGCAACCCGCCGCTCACGCGACATGGCTGGCAACTAAGGGGCAAACGGCAACGGCGCTTTCCGCACCGGGCCGGATGCACGTACGACAACACCGCTACCCGTACGCAGGCCTCCCATTGCACACAGCCGCTCTGTGTTTGAACATCATCAATGGCGCGCCCGCGGCTCGTCGCGGGCGCAGCCATAACGCCGCCACTTTTGCACCAACACATTCACGCACCGCAAAACAGCTCGCCGACACAGCACAGCCGACAAACAAAAACAACCCGCGAGACGGGGGCGACAACGACAACGATGACAACAACAACAGCAGCAAACAACTCGCACCAAGCGTCCAACAGGTAACAAACGGACAAGCACAGCCTCTGCTAACGGCCACGACGCCAGCGGCACACTGCTCCTTTCCCGCCACACTCGATTTCACAACGCACGCACGCGACCCCGTCAACGACACGACACGACACACGACGGGCTCCCTTCCCGCAACCTACACCTTTCCGCCACTACGCACAGCTCCACCCGACGCGCCCGTCGCAACGACACTACTGCACGCACTATCCACCCGCCTCCTCCTCTCCCCCCCCTTCCCGTACACAACAACACAGCCAAAAACAACACTCACGACCCAAACATACTAACGACATGGCACGTGCATCGGCGCACACCCCAACCAGTCACCGTCGACAACCACACGCAAGGCACGAAACCGGCGTCCTTCCACGTTGCCATCAAAGCTGCACAAACAACCACAGGAGGAACCACCAACAACGGCCCGCCCGCCCGCCCGCCCGCCCCAATATTCTCCCACCCTCACCTCACGCCGCAACCACCAAACGCACATTCCCGCTCGCTACCACACACCTCTCGGCAGCCGCTTCGCAAACACATGACGTGACGTGACATCATCACATCACGGGCTACGCACGCACACCGACCCACTTTCCTGCCCTTCGCCCTCTTCTTTCCGACGCCTGCCTTCGGCCGAGCACACGTACGTGGGTGGCACAACGCCCAACACAGTCACACACAGTCGACAGGCGCACGCCCAGGCACGCAACGACGCAGCGCAGCAAAGGCGCCCGCAACACATACCTCCTCTCTCTTCTCGCCGCCGCCGCCGACCGACCGCCCGCCCGCCAGCCAGCCAGCCAGCCAGCCAGCCAGCCACTCGCAATGTGCACTGCCAACCAGCCACACGTCCACCGCGCCGCCTCCGACCACCCGCCAGGGGGCGCTCACGTCCGCGACAACAGCGCGGCCCGCCGCCGGGCGGGCCCAGCCGAACCCAGCCCAGCCGGCGCGCGCTGCTCTGCACTCGGCGCGCCGCACATCCTGCTGCAAACCGGGCTCGTCTCTCTGTACGCGTCTGCCCGCATCTCGTCTTCCTGCGCATCAACACAACGAGGCCGCGTGAGCAAACCCCCCCGTCACAACGCCACATCACACACTGCCTCGTCTACCGCCGAAATGCACTCACCAGCCATCCGCTTCGTCTTCGTCTTGTTTACTCGTTGTTGTTGCAGCGGCGCACACAGCCCCGGCCGGCCGCATCCGAGGGTGGCCCGCCGCCAGCGTCTCCTCCTTGGGCACAGGTGCGGTGCCGTGCCGTGGCCGCCCATCCATCCAACCGCACTCATTTGCTGGCCGCCTCTGCTGCAGAAGAAGACAAAAAACGAAACGTACAAACATACACGCACCCACAGCGTGGCCACACACGGACGGGACCGACAGGCTCCAAGGCGACCAAAGGATAAAAACAAAATAAAAAAACAAAAAGACGCAAGCAAGCAACAAGCACAGGCTGTCGCCTCGCGCCTCTGTCCTTCCGCCCCCGCCCTTCTCTCCCACCACATGCCCACAAACACCACCGCCTCCCCCTCCCCGCACCTCCACATTCGCCCCCTCCATTTGTTCCTTTCTCGCTCTTCCCTTCTGTGTGTCTGCGTGCGTGCGCGGGCGGCGCCTCTCAACATCCGCCGGCCGTCCGTCCCGTTTTCGCCGTACCACACACGCCACCGCCTCCTCCCCGTCCACCACCGCCGCCCCTGTCCGCCCCGCACAACACCATACACCGCTGCTTGTCCTGGCCGTTGCCACCAAAGGCGCCAGCCGCAAACCGCGCCAACGCCGCAGCGCGCGTGCGTCCTTCCTTCTTGCTTCCTTCTCCGTGCCGACGCGGCCTCTATTCCCGCACCCATTCGGCCGACGACACAGCCGTTGGGCTCCGCACTGCGCGTACCGGCGTTACGCACGCACACCCACCCCCCTCGCGAACGCACGACTCATTGTCTTTGTTGTTTCTCCTCTTTCTTAACGTCTTTGTTTGTTTTGTTTTTTGTTTTTTGTTTTTTTTTTCGTTTTTCCCCACCGCCACATGTGACACAATGCCTCCCTCCACCTTTCGTTCGTGGTTGCTTGCTTTGTTTCTCTTTCTCATTGGTACACGTCCGACGCGCTCCATTTCCACCACACCACGGCCATCAGCCTCCTCAACGGGCAGGCGCAGTGTGCCATTCTCCGGCGCACAAGCACACCGCGCGGTACTGGCGCGGCTCGCTCTCCTCGCCCCCACGCCACGCCACGCCACGCCACCGGTGCGCAGCAGCACATGTGATGTCTCGCAACACGACACGCGGTGCGCACACCCCGACCACGCGGCTCTAAAGGCATGGCACCGGCGACATGCGCCGCCCCAGCCACGCATCCGTCGTCTCACGTTGTTCACTGCCAGCCGCGTCGGAGGCTACAACCGCAACCACCACAACAACGGTCCCCCTCCCGGCAACACATTTGTTGCACAAACAAACACAACCGCCGAGCGCAGCGCGAACCACCCACACGCGCCCTCCGCGTCTCCTTTCTCCTTTCGCCCCCTCCCATCTCCCGAATATGCCAGCAGCGCAGCGTTACGCGTGCCCCTCACCCGTCCACACTACCGCGAAACGAACACGCCTTCCGGGCCACCTGCAAGGGCACGCCCACCACCAAATACTGCCGTATTCACGGACGCAGTTCGCAACACGCAACGCACTCTCCACCTACCTTCTTTCTCTCGTCCCTTCTCTTTACAAACAAAACAAACACACAAACCAACCACGGCTAACACACTTTTTCGCGACACCTTTGACTGCGTTATCTCGACCGTGACGGCAGCTATCGACCATCCATTCCCCACTACACACACACACACACACACACACACACACACACACATCATTCGCTACACCGCACACGAAACGGCAAGGGCAAGGCACTCTCTCATAGATTCTTCCTCCGAGCCATATCGGGCGAACGTTGCATCCGGGAAGGCAATGCAATTCAGCCGTCACCACGGCCGACACTTGCAGCCGCGCCGTAAACGCATGTCAGTGCGGCTGCAATGCACGGGAACGTTCCGTTGCTCTAGACAGCGCCTCTCCGTTTTTCCCCTGTCTCGTTTTCCGGTGATTGCTTCTCCTTCTTCTTTTTCTTCGTTTCGTTTCGTTTTATTATTTTCGTTCCCCTCCTCCACCATTGTTTCCGTCCCCACAGTTTTTTTTTTTGGCTCATTCCACACGTTCTGCCCAGACAAGACATGACATCCGACCGATCACAGTCAGCCTTTCGTCACCGTTCGCAGCGCCGACGGTGCCACAGTGAGACGGGTGTTCAGACCGACACGTTGCCATGATGCCCATAGACAGCTACTCAGGGCCGCCGGATCGGATCACATCACATCACCGACAAACCGGCCATTTCACCGGGGGACACAGACAACCGCGTGTACGCCCATAACAACAAACAACGGCCGTCGTCGTCTACCGTCACTGAACCGAACACACGTGCACCTTGAATGACGACACCGGCGTGCGTGCGCACAACAATCAATCATTCAAATCAACTGCAGAAACGGCTATCAAAATCAAGGGCCAAATAAATGGGTACACCACCGTGCGTGTCGCCTACCCCACCCGCCCGTACAATTCTTGCGTCTTCTTAATGACTAGTAAAGACACGTCCATTTTTTTTTTTTAAAACGTCACCAACACACCTCCACGCCGTACAGCAAAGGGAATAGTAAGACGGCAACACAACATTTCACCCTCGCCATCATGTATGTATGATGTGACAACAAACAAACCCGCCGACGGCCCTAACGGTGACATCCAACAGTCGCGAGGGGTTTCAATTGCAGTCACGTGACTAACCGGGCAGACAGAGACAAAGAAAGGAAAGGAATCAGCGACACAGACAACACCTCCTGTCTATGGTGTCGACAAACAAACAACCAACCAACCAACCAACCACGCCAAGACTCGCGAGCACGCATAACCACCACCACCAGCTGCTTCGCAACCAACCAAACCGGGTAGCTATGCGCCGCCTCACACAAACAACAATTCCGCTCTTCCCGCAAAGGCAATTTGGTGGCCCTGAAAAGGGCCGTTTTGCCGCTCTCGCAACGGAGGGGAGCTCCCTAGAGCCTTAACCCCCTCACTTGGAGCTCGTGTACTTGGTCACCGCCTTCGTGCCCTCGCTCACGGCGTGCTTGGCCAGCTCGCCAGGCAGCAAGAGCCGCACAGCCGTCTGGATCTCGCGGGACGTGATGGTCGAGCGCTTGTTGTAGTGCGCCAGGCGAGACGCCTCGGCCGCAATGCGCTCGAAAATGTCGTTCACGAAGCTGTTCATGATGCTCATCGCCTTCGACGAGATGCCCGTGTCGGGGTGCACCTGCTTCAGCACCTTGTAGATGTAGATGGCATAGCTCTCCTTCCTCTTGCGCTTCTTCTTCTTGTCGCCCTTCGAAATGTTCTTCTGCGCCTTGCCAGCCTTCTTGGCGGCCTTCCCGCTAGTCTTGGGCGGCATCTCGAACGTACAACAGCAAGCAGCAAGCGCTCCGCTCTAGTCAGCGTCTCCCCACACAGTGGCACCCGCCGCTACCGCAACACCCCACCTTTACCAGCTCGCCCTGTTGCGGCCGCCGACCAATGGGGCGCGCGCGCAACCGGCCGCCGCACCCGAGCCCATAAAGGGACCCCCATCCTAGTCCCGCCGCCACGCACTCCGCTGCTCGACTCGCTGCGGCTCGCACCGTTACGTTACGTGTTTCAACTAGCCAAACGCCATGTCCGGACGCGGAAAGGGAGGCAAAGTCAAGGGCAAGTCAAAGTCCCGCTCAAGCAGGGCTGGGCTCCAGTTCCCGGTCGGCAGAATCCACCGCCTCCTGCGCAAGGGAAACTACGCCGAGCGCGTCGGCGCCGGGGCGCCCGTCTACCTCGCCGCCGTCATGGAGTACCTCGCGGCTGAGGTGCTCGAGCTGGCCGGAAACGCGGCCCGCGACAACAAGAAGACGCGCATCATCCCGCGCCACCTGCAGCTCGCCATCCGCAACGACGAGGAGCTCAACAAGCTCTTGTCGGGCGTCACCATCGCACAGGGTGGTGTCCTGCCCAACATCCAGGCCGTCCTGCTGCCAAAGAAGACCGAGAAGAAGGCCTAAACAGAGAGCGCGGCGCTGCGCTTGCGTGCTCCCTGCACGCAAACGCGCCTGCCTTTGCCTTGCCGGCTCGGCTCACAACAATCGGCCCTTTTCAGGGCCACCACACAAACCTACGTCCAAAGCAAAGTTTCCGTCGTCCGTGCTCGCCGCACTTTACACAACACGTCCACATACATACATTGCACAGCCAGCGCCGGCGCACGTCCGCCATCTTGTCCACAGCCCGTGTGGCCGAACGCGCACACATTTTGTCGTTTCTCTCTTTTTGTCTTTTTTGTTTCTGCACCCCTCCGCGCACGCACAGAGTCGCGTTCCAAACGACAACGACATCAATACACCGATAATGTGATGATCATTGTTAGCATTATAATGTTTCAATTAAAGGGGCGCGCGTGGCACAGACAAAAAAAAAAAAAACCAAACAGCTGATCCGATCGATCGATCGATCGATCCGGCCCGCCCGCCTATGCCCACGCCACAAACAAACAACAAACCACGCACACACTGGACTCAGCCGCGCCCATCGCGTCAAACTCAAAAACTAACGCACGCGCAGCAGCAGCAGCAGCAACAACAACAACACGCACAGGCAACACAGACTCTTTCGCACTTTTCAATCTCCGAACAGTGTGGTGGCCCTGAAAAGGGCCGTTTTCGTCTCTCCCACCAAGCACGGGCACGGCACGGCCGCGGGAAGGCCACAACGCAGCACAGCACACCGGCTGGCTGGCTGGCTGGCTGCCTGCCTAACCGCCGAAACCGTACAGGGTGCGCCCCTGCCTCTTCAGGGCGTACACCACGTCCATGGCCGTCACAGTCTTGCGCTTGGCGTGCTCAGTGTACGTCACCGCGTCGCGGATCACGTTCTCCAGGAACACCTTCAGCACTCCGCGGGTCTCCTCGTAGATCAGACCAGAGATGCGCTTCACGCCGCCCCTGCGAGCCAGGCGGCGGATGGCGGGCTTCGTGATGCCCTGGATGTTGTCGCGCAACACCTTGCGGTGCCGCTTGGCGCCACCCTTGCCCAGCCCCTTTCCTCCCTTGCCGCGGCCTGTCATTCTTCTTCCTTCCTCCTCCTCAAAGCAAGCAAGCGAAAAAACACAAGCGCCAGCTCCTCACCCGGCGCTAGCGAGTCGGCTACGGTGCGAGCTCTCTGCCGCCGCCCCCCTATATAGACTCTGGCCCGCCCTCCCCCCACCACGCGCACCGAGGGCATATAAGCGCGGCGCGGGGCCGCGCGGGCCCGTTGTCAAGGCAGCACCGGACGCTTCGTGTACCGCACGCACCTCCACGCCGCTCTTCCGCTATGGCCCGCACAAAGCAAACGGCCCGCAAGTCCACCGGCGGAAAGGCGCCGCGCAAACAGCTCGCCACCAAGGCGGCGAGGAAGAGCGCGCCCGCCACCGGCGGCGTCAAGAAGCCCCACCGCTACAGGCCGGGCACCGTCGCCCTGCGGGAAATCAGGCGCTACCAGAAGAGCACAGAGCTGCTCATCCGCAAGCTGCCGTTCCAGCGCCTAGTGCGCGAGATCGCCCAGGACTTCAAGACCGACCTGCGCTTCCAGAGCTCCGCAGTCATGGCCCTGCAGGAGGCCAGCGAGGCCTACCTCGTCGGCCTCTTCGAAGACACCAACCTGTGCGCAATCCACGCCAAGCGCGTCACCATCATGCCCAAGGACATCCAGCTCGCGCGCCGCATCCGCGGCGAGCGCGCCTAGAAACCGCGCCGCGCACGCGCGCCCGCCCAACAAAAACGGCCCTTTTCAGGGCCACTAACATCTCTCCGTCGCGAGCAAAACTTTTGTCGGTCTTGCCGCCCCGCAAAACAACAACAACCAATTCCCCTCCCGTCCACAGCCGCTCTCGCCAACAATCGACGTCACTCCCATCCCTCACAATACACACACACAACAGCCGGACGACGTCACCACACACCACGGGTGGCTGGCCGCCGCCGTCTCCGAGGCGCGCGCACGCTACGCTACACTACAACGTCAACGCCACCGCGCCTTCCCAATTCCCGCCGGCCACTTCCACGTCTCACGTCCCCCCGCCGCTTTGAGAGAGAGAGACACAACACACACACACAAAAGACACGACATCCGCAAAGCAAGCAAACACACAAACAAACTAGAGTCTCCAGAAACATACATGAGCAACCAAACGTCGGCCGCCGCAAAAAAAACAACTACAACAAAAACAAATAAAATAAAATAAAAAGACCAACAAACGGCCACAACCGCTCCGCTACCGCGCGCCGCCGCCTACCGCCACCGGCACCACAATCCAACCACCACGGCACGCAAACAGTACCCACAAGGGTCTCACACACAACCAACCACACCGGCGCATGCACGACAATCAACGCCTTCCCGACGTCCTTTGATGGCCCTGAGAAGGGCCGTTTTGGGCCGCGCGACAGCCGCAGCCGTGCCATCGCGCGCCACTAAGACGACGCGGGGGAGGGCGGTGGGGGACGACGGCGTCAAGCGCCAACCCCTCTCCCTTGCCTTTCTTTAACTTTACTACTTTACTTCTTCTTCTTGGGCGACGCCTTCGCCTTAGACGGCGTCGTCGCCTTCTTCGGGCGCGGCGCCTTCGGCTTCTTCGTCGGAACCTTGGCGGCCTTCTTCGCCTTCGACGGCGACTTGGCCTTGGCCGGCTTGGCCGCAGCCGCCTTCTTCGCACCCGCGGGAGCCGCCGACGCCGCAGACGCCTTCTTGGCGGCGCCCGCCTTCCGACCGGTCGCCGCCTTCACGCCACCAGCCTTCTTTGCGCCGGCCGCGCGGCCGCCCTTCTTCTCCTTGCTGGCCGGAGCGGCGCGCTTCTTCTTCGCACCGCCGGCACGAGCCTTGCCGCCCTCGGCCGCCCCGCCGCCGGCGCCGGCAAGCTTGAAAGAGCCGGACGCGCCCTTCCCCTTCGTCTGCACCAGCTCGCCAGCCACGACGGCCGACTTGAGGTACTTCTTGATAAAGGGCGCCAGCTTCTCCGCGTCCAGCTTGTAGTGCGCGGCAATGTACTTCTTGATCGCCTGCAGCGACGAGCCGCCGCGCTCCTTCAGACTCTTGATGGCGGCCGTCACCATCTCAGAGGTGCGCGGGTGCGCAGGCTTGGCGCGCGGCTTCTTCGCAGACGCCGCAGACTTGGCCTTCTTCGTCGTGCCGGTGGCGGCGGGTGCCGCAGCAGTCTCGTTCGTAGCCGCCTGATCTGCCATTATTTCGACGGACGACGCGCGTACACACAACAACAGAACAGCGAGAGAGAGCGGCAAGGCGGCAAGCACGGCAGAGAATAGCCGCCGCGCCGCCAGGCCCAGCCAGTGTCGCGGGCGGGCGCGGACGGCCGAGAGAGCGGCCGCCACTCTGCGCGCCGCCGCGCCGCGCCTCCCGCGCTTGCTACCCATTCGGAGTTAGTATTCCGTCGAGAGCAGACGTGTCGATCGCGAGCTCGTGATGTTTACGGACGCTACTTCGGCTGAGGGTGTGGCGGATCGCCGTCCGGCGGAGGAAACTTCGTCGGCGGCCTCATCCGGCCCCCCACCTATGATGACCAGGCAACGGCAACGTGGGAACGATCTGTTGACGACCTCTGCAAGGACCTTGGATCTCGGTATGGATTACACTCGTGACTCGTCGGGAGAAGATGACGACGGCCAGCAGCAGAATAGTCGGAAGCGCACCGGCGACGCCGCCACCGGGGGAGATGACGGTTTCCGGAAGCCACCTAAGAAGAAGGTCTCCAAGCAGCCGCAACAGCGGCCTGACACGGATGCGGTGCCAACGTCTAACCGCTATGACGTCATACAGGATGGCGCGGACGACGTTTCACCGCCACAGCAGCAACAGCAACAGCAGGGGGCGCAGCAGCAACCGTCCCAGCCTCAATTGCAGCGGAAGGTGCCGCCTATTGTGCTGCAGTTTAAGAACTCCTACAAGCAACTGCACACGTGGCTGAAGGAACATTGTAAGCAGTCGTTCACTGCGAAGCAGACTGGGGGTGATACCCTCAAACTCAGCCTCTCCTGTACTGAGGATTATGTGGCTGTAATGGATATGGTTGGGCGAGAGGGTATCCCCATGTATACCTATCCTGCGGTCCGTCCACCGACCTTGAAGGCACTCTTGAAGCATGTTCCGGCGTCTCTCACACATGAAGACCTGAAGGAAGAACTGGAGGACCTCGGCTTCGTGGCGACGGTGGTGGACTACCATCGTATGCCCGGGACCAATCAGCTTACTGGCCACCGCGTTGTCGTCCTGCAGGACACTCCTCGGCATCGGGAAATATTCCAGCTTACCCGGATTTACGATCTGTCCATCACCGTGGAACGTCTGCGGAAGTCCCGTGGCCCGGTCCAATGCTTCCGGTGCCAAGGGTTCAACCACGTGGCCCGTCACTGCACTATGCCGCCCATGTGCGTCAAGTGCGGTGCTGACCACGACAGCCGCCTTTGTCCACGAAGCAAGGATGAGCCGCCCGTCTGTGGCCTGTGTGGAGGCAGCCACACTGCCAATTTTCGTTCCTGCGCGAAGCATAAGGAGGCTAGTCGTCGGCAGAGGGGTCTACCGCCTGTCCCGCCCTCCCGACGTGCTGATACCCGACGGAGGCGCCAACCGCCGCCCACAAGGCCGGACAATGACAAGCGTACGTGGCCCTCTCTACTGGAACGCCGGTCGGCGAAGATTCAGCCCGGTGTCACAGTGGCAGATGCTCTGAAGGGCGTCTCCCACCCACGAGCGACCGCGGCTACCGGGGTGCAAAGCGTCCCGCCGCCTCCTCCACGCCAGGACCGCCAGCCAGCTTCTTCCTCGCCCACGGCAGTGCCTACTGCTGGGCTCCACGACGTTTTCCAGCTGCTGCAGCACTTGACCAAGATGGTGACCGAGTTGACCACCGCCATTGTCAACCTGCCTGCAACCATCGCCGCCACAGTCGAGGCGACGATCTCACGCAGCCTCCGGGCTACCACTGACGTCACTTCAGCAGCCCAGCATGCCTAGACGCCGACGCTTGGATGATTTCCGCATCGTGGCTTATAACGCCGCCAACCTCACCTACGACCTCGAGGAGCTCCGGCAGTTCTTGTTTGAACATGACGTGGACATTTGCCTGGTCAATGAGACCTTTCTCAAACCAGGCATCCGCTCGAACATCGCCAATTACCGATGCTATCGGACCGACAGGCCGACTCAGGGGGGTGGTACGGCGATCTTCATACGCTCCTCCATCAAGCATTGTGAAATTCAGCCGCCTGCCATCGGGAGTATTGAGGTCACTGCTGTCCAGGTTGACACAGCCACTGGCCCCGTCACCTTTATGGCTGTTTACCGGAGCCCTCGCCGCCAGCTCCTTATCGATGATGCCCGTCTCCTTCTACGGACTCCTGGCAAATATTTCATCGCTGGTGACCTCAATTGCAAACACGCCGCCTGGAATTCCTTGGTCACCAATCTTAATGGGCGGCTTCTTCTCCAGGCCACTGAAGAGGTGAATGCGTATGTCTGTGGTCCTGAGGAGCCGACGTGCTATCCCAGCAGAGGGAGGCCCGATATTCTTGACATCGCCATTACTCGGGGACTTAATCAGTTTCTGACAGCTGAAGTTCTTCACGCCCTGAACTCCGACCATCTGCCGGTTCTCTTTCAACTGGACGTCGCCCCGGCGCAGACCCCGGGCCGCCTCAATCTCAACCGCACGGATTGGCCCTGCTTCCAGCGGCGAGTTACTGCAGCCCTGCAGCAGCAGGTGGATGGCGTTGCCGACCACGAGGCCTCGGCAGACGAGTTTGCTGATACTCTCACCGCAGCTCTGGAGGGGGCGACGCCCCGCTCGCGCCCCAGCACATTCGCATCTTCCGCTCTCCCAGCGGAAATCCTCCAGGACATCCGCACCCGTAATCGCCTCTGCAAGGATTGGCGTGTGACCCGGGACCCACAGCTGAAGCGCCACATCAACAGCCTGCGCCGTGACATCAAGGCGGCAATTGTCCGGCACAAGAATGAACGCTGGGCTGCGAAGTTGCAGGCGTTCACCCCCGACCCCATGCACTGGAATGCGGTCCGCTTTTTTACGCAACGCAGGACACGGATACCGCCTCTAGCAACGCCGACTGGGATGGCCTATCTACACGCGGATAAGGCGAATCTCCTTGCGGACATCTTTCAGGAGAACTTTACCCCCCTTCAAGATGGTGTGGATCAGCAGCACGTCGCCCAGATTGACGCAGAAGTGCAGACCATCCTCCACGGGGACGGGGAGGAGGACCACGACGACATACCGCCTATTTCCGTCGCCGAAGTCCGTGCTGGCATCAAGGCTCTCCCGGCGTCCAAGGCTCCAGGTGTTGACGACATTACTGGCCGGGTCCTCAAGAACCTGCCACTCCTGGCGGTGGTTCGTCTCACTGCCATCTTCAATTGGGTTCTGCGGACTCGCACCTACCCTGCAGCGTGGAAGCACTCCATCGTCATTGCTGTTCCAAAGCCGGGCAAGGATCGGAAAGACCCAAAATCCTACCGGCCTATCAGTTTGCTTCCACACATCAGCAAGCTGTTCGAGCGGCTTCTTCTTCAGCGACTTCGGGCCATCCTGGATCTTCGGGAAATCCTCCCCCCGGAACAGTTTGGCTTCCGCAGCGGCCACTCCACGACCCAGCAGATTGTACGTGTTGTGGAGTACATCACCCGCGCCTTCAATAACCGGGAGTACTGTGGGGCGGTTCTTCTTGATGTCACCAAGGCCTTTGACAGTGTTTGGCATGCTGGACTTCTCTGGAAGATGGACCACCTTGGCTTTCCCCGGGCGTACGTGCGCCTCATTGCGTCGTACCTGCAGCACCGCACTTTCGCTGTCCGCGTTGACGCGGCCCTCTCCACTGCCAGGCCTATCGTCGCCGGGGTGCCGCAAGGCTCCGTCCTGGGCCCCGTCCTGTATACTATATTTACTTCGGACCTTCCGACGTCGCCACGTGTGGAGAAAGCCGTCTACGCCGACGATACGATGCTCTACACCAGGAGCCGGTGGCATGCCGCCATGCATTCCCGGTTGCAGCAGGCGTGCGACGACCTGGAGATCTGGGCAGCTCGCTGGCGCATCCGGTTCAACCCCCTGAAGACTCAGGCCATCGTCTTTACGCGGAAGACGACGATGCCGGCCCCGCCGCTTCGACTTTATGGGACCGCCCTGCCCTGGCAGAAGACTGTCCGGTACTTGGGCGTCATCATGGACGATCGCCTACTCTGGAAGCAGCACATCGACGCCGTCCGTGCCAAAGTACACCAGCGGATGGGTGCGCTGTACCCATTCCTTAATGAAGGGTCTGACCTCTCCATCCGGAATGGCCTCCTCATCTTCCGATTATTTATTCGGCCGATTGTTGACTATGCGTGTGAGGCTTGGGGCAATGCAGCCCCCACGCATATCCAGCGTCTTCAGGCGCAACAGAATAAGGTTCTCCGGCGGGTCTTCCATGTCCACCCGCAGTTCCCGCATCGCTACCTCCACGACGCAGCTGAAGAATTGGACGTGATGCGCCGCATCCAGCAGACTGCCGGCCGTTTTTACCGACGGTCGCACGCCTCTGCCAATCCTCTCATTCGAGACGTTGGCGCTCCGCAAGATGTTCGTGACCGCTATCAGCGGCCTGTTGCACTCCTCGCCCGATGACTACCGGGGGTGCACCACGCGGACGCTGCTTGCAGCTCCGTTTCTGTGATTACCTTTTTATGATCCCGCATACCCCGATGCCATACCACAAATAAAGAAGTTCAAACCAACCTCTCTCCTCTGACGAATGCAGGCAATGCCGTCAGGTAAAATCCTGTGTTACTCTCCTCTCCTTGGGACTTACGGAAAGGCGGATGGGCGCTTGCTACCGCCCAACGTCCGACAGCCTGTGCGGACCAGCCCCAAACCTGCGCCGCAACCACCCGCGCCATTCAAACCACCGAGGATGGGGCTACACACGGCCACACCACAGTCGCCAACCAGTCGCCACGGCAGCGCCGCAAACCACGGCCAAACTGCAGCTACCGCGCGCCACAGCCTGGCTCGGCCCGCCGAGAATCGCCGCCCCCGCCCAAATGCCGCCCCCACAGCCCCAGCCGACGACCCGCCACAATGGCCAAACCTTCGGCAAAACTGGCGCACCGTCGCCGCGCCAGCCCGGCCAGCGCGGCCGCCGCCACAGCCACACAAGCGGAGGCGTGCGGCGATGACGGCCGTGCAAACGCACCTCCGCCGCCCCATCGCCCTCCCACAGTTTCCCGATCGGCCCGCGGCCGTCGGGCCACCTCGCCCGCCAACATTCGCGCCCGTTTCTCACAACATTGCCCGCCGCAAAACAAAAACGAGCGCCGCCTGCGCAACATGGGCACCGGCCAACCGAGGCGCCGCCGCCCCTCGCCGCTTTCAGCGAGGGTGGCTAACCGCCATCCGCAACTACAGACGCACCGAATCTGCCTTCATCAAAAGCACACACCGACAGCCGACCTCTAACATTTAGACTCCGCAAGCCACCCAACGGTGTGTGGCGGAGGGCACTTCACGTGCCAATGTCATTTACCTCCCTTTGCTGTTCCAGTCGCGTATGGTTCGCGGGACGAAACGACAGTCTGCAAAAAAAAAAAAAACGCCTCCGTGCGCGCTCGAATCTCTCTAACCACATCCATTCGTGATCTCCTCGGGAGGTATACGCAATATATTCGATACCCCATCCAGAAACGCAATATCTCGAAACCTGGCGAGCAAGCTACACCGCGATGCAGAGCGCCTCTATTGCAGAGTCTGCCGCGTGGGTTTGTTAAACATCTCCGTAACGCTATCACGGTTACCAAATGACCCTGCGACGAAACGTTGGATCGTCTCCGTCGCCTCCGTCAACGCGACCTGGTACGGATCCCACACTGATGGGCAACACGCACGTATAGGTCGAACGAACGGGTGTTTTGTAAGCCACCTCCTCCTTTGTTGATGGACGACATTTGCTACGCATTCTCCCAATAAATCGCAACCTGGTACCCGCCTTACCAACAATTACTTTTGTTTGTTTTTTTTTGTTTTTTTTTTTTAATATGATGATCATCCCACTCCCAATCACTCCGCACGCATACTCCCAGATATTTTACAGACGTAACTGCTACCAGTGTTTGTCCCGCTATCATATACTCAATCATACAATAAAGGGTCCTTCTTTCTATATTATTCGCAATACATGTTAAGGGACAGTTGCCACTCCCTGCACCACGTGCCTATCCGCTGCAGATCGTCCTGCATTTTTCGCTGCAACTTCTCTGTATACTACAGCATCATCCGCGAAAAGACGCATGCAACGTCCGACACTATCTACTAGGTCATTTATATACATTGTGTGTGAAGAGCAATGGGTCCCATAACACTCCCCTGTGGCACGCCAGAGGTTACTTTAACGTCTGTAGACGTCTCTCCATTGATAACACAACATGCTGTGTTCTGTTTGCTACAATCTCTTCAGTCCAGCCACACACTTGGTCCGACATTCTGCAGACACTTACTTTGTTTATCAGGCGACAGTGCGGAACTGTATCGAACGCCCTCCTTCCGGATGTCAACCAAAATGGCATCTACCTGGGAGCCTGTATCTAATATTTTCTGGGTCCCATGAACAAATAAAGCGCGTTGGGTCTCACACGATCGCTGTTTCCGGAATCCATGTTGATTCCTACATAGTAGACACTGGGTTTCCAAAAAACGACATGCTACTACTCGAGCATAAAACATGTTCTCAAATTCTACAACCGATCGACGTCACAGATATAGGGCCTATAGTTTTGCGCATCTGCTCGACGACCCTTCTTCAAGCCCGGGACTACCTGTGCTCTTTTCCAATCATTTGGAACCCTCCGTTCCTCTAGAGACTTGCGGTACACGGCTGTTAGGAGGTTCTGTCGCGTACTCTGTGTAGAATCGAATTGGTATCCCGTCGGGTCCAGTGGACGTTCCTCTGTTGAGTGATTCCAGTTGCTTTTCTATTCCTCCTTGGACACTTATTTCGATGTCAGCCATTTTTTTCGTTTGTGCGAGAAGGAACTGCAGTGCGGTCGTCCTCCGTGACACAGCTTTTGGAAACAGGTGTTTAGTATTTCACAGCTTTACGCGTGTCATCCTCTGTTTCAATGCCATCATCATCCCGGAGTGTCTGGATATGCCGCTTCGAGCCGCTTACTACTGATTCAACGTACGACCACAACGTCCTAGGATTTGATTTGATTTCCTGTCACGTCGGTACATGGAATTGTACTTTCGCATTCACCGGACGCTTCACGCATAGCCCTCCTTACGCTAACTTTGGACATCGTTTAGCGTCTGTTTGTCTGAGAGGTTTTGGCTGCGTTTCAACTTTGAGTGAAGCTCTCTTTGCTTTCGCTATAGTTTCCTAAACTTTGGTTGTTGTACCGCGGTGGGTTTTTCCCATCCCTCGCAGTTTTACTCGGCACGTACCTGTCTAAGACGCATTTTACGATTGCCTTGCACTTTCTCCATAAACACTCAACATTGTCAGTGTCGGAGCAGACATTTGCGTTTGCATCTGCCTGGTAGTCTCAAATCTGCCTTCTATTACTCTTGCTAAACAGATAAACCTTCCTCCCTTTTTTTTTTTTTGTTTTTTTTTGTTTTTTTGTTTGTATATTCCTACTAACGTCCATATTCAGCGATGCTGCAACGGCCTCTTGTTCACTGGGTCCCTGTTCTGCACATACAGAGTCGACAAGTTCGGGGTCTGTTTGTCATCGGTAGGTCCACGATGTTATCTCCACGAGTCGGTTCTCTCTCTGTTTAATTGCTCGCGGCATTTTTCGTTCGGATGGTGCACTCAGTATACTGTCACTCGATGCTCTGTCCCTACCACCCGTCCTGAACATCTGGCACATTGAAATCTCCACCTAAGACTGTAACACGCTGCGGAAAGGAAAATGTATGTCCACATTTTCTCTCACTTGTTCGGCCACTAATGCTGCTGAGTCGCGAGGTCGGTAAAAGGAGCCAATTATCAACCTAGCTCGGCTGTTGAGTGTACCCTCCACCCACAATAGTTCACAGGAACCGTCCACCACTTCTACTTCACTACACAGGATAAACTACTACTAACAGCGACGAACCACTCCACCACCGGTTGCATGCACGCTATCCTTTCTAAAGCACCGTCTGTACCTATAACGATTGCAGCTTCGGCGCTTTCTATCAGCGCTTGACGTTCCGGTACTTTACCAACGCAGAGCTTCGACAGTTGACAATTACAATACCGATTGCCGCTTGGTCCCCGCATGTCCTGACCTTGCCCCGCGCCCGTTGCCCTTTCCGTACTTGCCCAAGGGCCATCCAACCTAAACAGAACCGCCCAGCCCACGCCACACAACCCCTGCTACCCGTGTAGCCGCTTGTTGCGTATAGTGGACTCCACCTAAGACTATATAACATAACATGCCCTAAGGCATTCGCGGTGTACACCACCCTAAGGTGAGGTTAGGTTAGGTTAGGTTAGGTTAGGTTAGGTTAGGTTAGGTGGACGTGGGTTAGGTTAAGGGTTACAGTTAGGTTAAGCGTCAAAGTTAGGTTAAGCGTTCGGACGTGAGGCGTCAGGTGGCCGCACCTACCTCTACGGCCGGACATCTTAGGTTAGAGGTTAGGTTAGGTTAAGGCGCCGAGAGGTCCGCGGTCAGGTTACGTTCACCTTCGGGCGCCACACGTAGGTTTCAAAGGTGTGTCGGTCGGTCGGTCGTCGGCAAGCCGCAAAAACTACAGACGACGTCGACCAAACCGCCGCAAGACCGAGCAGGAGGCAGATATAAAACACACACACACACAAAAACAAAATTAAACACCACCCACCGGCCAAAGGGCACCAAAAACCACAAACCCGAGGCACCACGTCGACCAGAGGCAACCCGCCGCTCACGCGACATGGCTGGCAACTAAGGGGCAAACGGCAACGGCGCTTTCCGCACCGGGCCGGATGCACGTACGACAACACCGCTACCCGTACGCAGGCCTCCCATTGCACACAGCCGCTCTGTGTTTGAACATCATCAATGGCGCGCCCGCGGCTCGTCGCGGGCGCAGCCATAACGCCGCCACTTTTGCACCAACACATTCACGCACCGCAAAACAGCTCGCCGACACAGCACAGCCGACAAACAAAAACAACCCGCGAGACGGGGGCGACAAACGACAACGATAACAACAACAACAGCAGCAAACAACTCGCACCAAGCGTCCAACAGGTAACAAACGGACAAGCACAGCCTCTGCTAACGGCCACGACGCCAGCGGCACACTGCTCCTTTCCCGCCACACTCGATTTCACAACGCACGCACGCGACCCCGTCAACGACACCGACACGACACACGACGGGCTCCCTTCCCGCAACCTACACCTTTCCGCCACTACGCACAGCTCCACCCGACGCGCCCGTCGCAACGACACTACTGCACGCACTATCCACCCGCCTCCTCCTCTCCCCCCCCCCCCTTCCCGTACACAACAACACAGCCAAAAACAACACTCACGACCCAAACATACTAACGACATGGCACGTGCATCGGCGCACACCCCAACCAGTCACCGTCGACAACCACACGCAAAGGCACGAAACCGGCGTCCTTCCACGTTGCCATCAAAGCTGCACAAACAACCACAGGAGGAACCACCAACAACGGCCGGCCCGCCCGCCCGCCCGCCCGCCCCAATATTCTCCCACCCTCACCTCACGCCGCAACCACCAAACGCACATTCCCGCTCGCTACCACACACCTCTCGGCAGCCGCTTCGCAAACACATGACGTGACGTGACATCATCACATCACGGGCTACGCACGCACACCGACCCACTTTCCTGCCCTTCGCCCTCTTCTTTCCGACGCCTGCCTTCGGCCGAGCACACGTACGTGGCACAACGCCCAACACAGTCACACACAGTCGACAGGCGCACGCCCAGGCACGCAACGACGCAGCGCAGCAAAGGCGCCCGCAACACATACCTCCTCTCTCTTCTCGCCGCCGCCGCCGACCGCCCGCCCGCCAGCCAGCCAGCCAGCCAGCCACTCGCAATGTGCACTGCCAACCAGCCACACGTCCACCGCGCCGCCTCCGACCACCCGCCAGGGGGCGCTCACGTCCGCGACAACGGCGCGGCCCGCCGCCGGGCGGGCCCAGCCGAACCCAGCCCAGCCGGCGCGCGCTGCTCTGCACTCGGCGCGCCACACATCCTGCTGCAGACCGGGCTCGTCTCTCTGTACGCGTCTGCCCGCATCTCGTCTTCCTGCGCATCAACACAACGAGGCCGCGTGAGCAAACCCCCCCCCGTCACAACGCCACATCACACACTGCCTTGTCTACCGCCGAAATGCACTCACCAGCCATCCGCTTCGTCTTCGTCTTGTTTACTCGTTGTTGTTGCAGCGGCGCACACAGCCCCGGCCGGCCGCATCCGAGGGTGGCCCGCCGCCAGCGTCTCCTCCTTGGGCACAGGTGCGGTGCCGTGCCGTGCCGTGGCCGCCCATCCATCCAACCGCACGCATTTGCTGGCCGCCTCTGCTGCAGAAGAAGACAAAAAACGAAACGTACAAACATACACGCACCCACAGCGTGGCCACACACGGACGGGACCGACAGGCTCCAAGGCGACCAAAGGATAAAAACAAAATAAAAAAACAAAAAGACGCAAGCAAGCAACAAGCACAGGCTGTCGCCTCGCGCCTCTGCTGTCCTTCCGCCCCCGCCCTTCTCTCCCACCACATGCCCACAAACACCACCGCCTCCCCCTCCCCGCACCTCCACATTCGCCCCCTCCATTTGTTCCTTTCTCGCTCTTCCCTTCTGTGTGTCTGCGTGCGTGCGCGGGCGGCGCCTCTCAACATCCGCCGGCCGTCCGTCCCGTTTTCGCCGTACCACACACGCCACCGCCTCCTCCCCGTCCACCACCGCCGCCCCTGTCCGCCCCGCACAACACCATACACCGCTGCTTGTCCTGGCCGTTGCCACCAAAGGCGCCAGCCGCAAACCGCGCCAACGCCGCAGCGCGCGTGCGTCCTTCCTTCTCCGTGCCGACGCGGCCTCTATTCCCGCACCCATTCGGCCGACGACACAGCCGTTGGGCTCCGCACTGCGCGTACCGGCGTTACGCACGCACACCCACCCCCCTCGCGAACGCACGACTCATTGTCTTTGTTGTTTCTCCTCTTTCTTAACGTCTTTGTTTTTTGTTTTTTGTTTTTTTTTTTCGTTTTTCCCCACCGCCACATGTGACACAATGCCGCCCTCCACCTTTCGTTCGTGGTTGCTTGCTTTGTTTCTCTTTCTCATTGGTACACGTCCGACGCGCTCCATTTCCACCACACCACGGCCATCAGCCTCCTCAACGGGCAGGCGCAGTGTGCCATTCTCCGGCGCACAAGCACACCGCGCGGTACTGGCGCGGCTCGCTCTCCTCGCCCCCACGCCACGCCACGCCACGCCACCGGTGCGCAGCAGCACATGTGATGTCTCGCAACACGACACGCGGTGCGCACACCCCGACCACGCGGCTCTAAAGGCATGGCACCGGCGACATGCGCCGCCCCAGCCACGCATCCGTCGTCTCACGTTGTTCACTGCCAGCCGCGTCGGAGGCTACAACCGCAACCACCACAACAACGGTCCCCCTCCCGGCAACACATTTGTTGCACAAACAAACACAACCGCCGAGCGCAGCGCGAACCACCCGCACGCGCCCTCCGCGTCTCCTTTCTCCTTTCGCCCCCTCCCATCTCCCGAATATGCCAGCAGCGCAGCGTTACGCGTGCCCCTCACCCGTCCACACTACCGCGAAACGAACACGCCTTCCGGGCCACCTGCAAGGGCACGCCCACCACCAAATACTGCCGTATTCACGGACGCAGTTCGCAACACGCAACGCACTCTCCACCTACCTTCTTTCTCTCGTCCCTTCTCTTTAAAAACAAAACAAACACACAAACCAACCACGGCTAACACACTTTTTCGCGACACCTTTGACTGCGTTATCTCGACCGTGACGGCAGCTATCGACCATCCATTCCCCACTACATACACACACACACACACACATCATTCGCTACACCGCACACGAAACGGCAAGGGCAAGGCACTCTCTCATAGATTCTTCCTCCGAGCCATATCGGGCGAACGTTGCATCCGGGAAGGCAATGCAATTCAGCCGTCACCACGGCCGACACTTGCAGCCGCGCCGTAAACGCATGTCAGTGCGGCTGCAATGCACGGGAACGTTCCGTTGCTCTAGACAGCGCCTCTCCGTTTTTCCCCTGTCTCGTTTTCCGGTGATTGCTTCTCCTTCTTCTTTTTCTTCGTTTCGTTTCGTTTTATTATTTTCGTTCCCCTCCTCCACCATTGTTTCCGTCCCCACAGTTTTTTTTTTTTTGCTCATTCCACACGTTCTGCCCAGACAAGACATGACATCCGACCGATCACAGTCAGCCTTTCGTCACCGTTCGCAGCGCCGACGGTGCCACAGTGAGACGGGTGTTCAGACCGACACGTTGCCATGATGCCCATAGACAGCTACTCAGGGCCGCCGGATCGGATCACATCACATCACATCACCGACAAACCGGCCATTTCACCGGGGGACACAGACAACCGCGTGTACGCCCATAACAACAAACAACGGCCGTCGTCGTCTACCGTCACTGAACCGAACACACGTGCACCTTGAATGACGACACCGGCGTGCGTGCGCACAACAATCAATCATTCAAATCAACTGCAGAAACGGCTATCAAAATCAAGGGCCAAATAAATGGGTACACCACCGTGCGTGTCGCCTACCCCACCCGCCCGTACAATTCTTGCGTCTTCTTAATGACTAGTAAAGACACGTCCATTTTTTTTTTTTTAAAACGTCACCAACACACCTCCACGCCGTACAGCAAAGGGAATAGTAGACGGCAACACAACATTTCACCCTCGCCATCATGTATGTATGTATGTATGATGTGACAACAAACAAACCCGCAGACGGCCCTAACGGTGACATCCAACAATCGCGAGGGGTTTCAATTGCAGTCACGTGACTAACCGGGCAGACAGAGACAAAGAAAGGAAAGGAATCAGCGACACAGACAACACCTCCTGTCTATGTGTCGACAAACAACCAACCAACCAACCACGCCAAGACTCGCGAGCACGCATAACCACCACCAGCTGCTTCGCAACCAACCAAACCGGGTAGCTATGCGCCGCCTCACACAAACAACAATTCCGCTCTTCCCGCAAAGGCAATTTGGTGGCCCTGAAAAGGGCCGTTTTGCCGCTCTCGCAACGGAGGGGAGCTCCCTACAGCCTTAACCCCCTCACTTGGAGCTCGTGTACTTGGTCACCGCCTTCGTGCCCTCGCTCACGGCGTGCTTGGCCAGCTCGCCAGGCAGCAAGAGCCGCACAGCCGTCTGGATCTCGCGGGACGTGATGGTCGAGCGCTTGTTGTAGTGCGCCAGGCGAGACGCCTCGGCCGCAATGCGCTCGAAAATGTCGTTCACGAAGCTGTTCATGATGCTCATCGCCTTCGACGAGATGCCCGTGTCGGGGTGCACCTGCTTCAGCACCTTGTAGATGTAGATGGCATAGCTCTCCTTCCTCTTGCGCTTCTTCTTCTTGTCGCCCTTCGAAATGTTCTTCTGCGCCTTGCCAGCCTTCTTGGCGGCCTTCCCGCTAGTCTTGGGCGGCATCTCGAACGTACAGCAAGCAGCAAGCGCTCCGCTCTAGTCAGCGTCTCCCCACACAGTGGCACCCGCCGCTACCGCAACACCCCACCTTTACCAGCTCGCCCTGTTGCGGCCGCCGACCAATGGGGCGCGCGCGCAACCGGCCGCCGCACCCGAGCCCATAAAGGGACCCCCACCCTAGTCCCGCCATTCGCCGAGCGGCAGTCGAGCGTTGAGCTAGTCTCCGTGAGTCTGTTACGCGAAGCCATAGGCCCCCGCTTGTACGGGTGAAAAACCAGGTGCGACTTCGGCTTCGCTTTTATTAAAGCGTTGACGGGTGCACACGACGAAGCGCAGCACGGCCAAGGCGCAGAATGAGCAACTTGTCGTGTGCGGATTCGAGCTGCGGTGACGATTCGGGGCCCCAGCAGCTTGCTGTTGGCGGCGTCGGTGTCGTCTCTTCGATGTCGCGGGCCGCTTTTCCGGGCGGTTCGAGTACTTCAGCTGCCGCAGAGCCATGCTCTGCTCCTCCTAGCGATAGGGAATCTGCATGTCAGGGCCTGGTCACTGGCCAGTTACCCGCGCATGCTAGTTTGTTAGGGCCAAAGTCGTCTGCCGGAAACCTAACGGTGTCGGCAACTAAGGCAGCGACTGGCACCCCCATGGCAGCCTTTGACTTTGCCTCCCCATCCAGCGTAGATAATACGGCGCCTAACGCCATAACACAAAAATCGAGCACAGCGACTTACGTCGTCAGCAAGTGCAGTGCCATCGCCACCCCCTCCCCATTCATAGAACAACTACTGCTAGCAAACGCGCAAGATGCGCTACTCCCATTTCTGAAGCGCAAACGCGAAAACAACCATATTCCAGTATCAATTCTCCCTAAACCAAAATCCGTAGCACAACCCAAGCCCACCAGCAAACTGTCCAGTAAGGTGAAATTCACCCGCACCCCCTCCCCCCGTGTCAAGCTGTCGAGGACCCAAAAGAAGAACAGGTGCAGGCGTAGAAACCACAGAGCCAAGATCCTCGAAAACGCCAAGGCAAATGAAGACGAGTCACCAAATCGTGACTCTGATTCAGAGGGCGCTCTCGTGATCGATGAGACAGTGCCCCAGAAGGAAAATGACGTCGTGGAACAAGAGCGCGGTCCCGACGAAGACGGCTTCGAACTAGCCAGAAACACTGTCCGCCAGCCCACTCCCCCACCAGCCAGGGATATCGCCCCCACGACTAACCGCTTCTCTACCATTGCAGACGAGCCCGCTGATGGTGATGCGCCCCAAAACCAACAGGCGGAAACGCGCAAGCAGAAACGCGTCCTACTGCCCCCAATAGTGGCCGAGTTCGACAGAGATTACAAAGAATTGTATGATCTAATGAAATCGACACTAGGGGACAGACCATTTAAGGCGAAACCCGCGGGAGGCGATAAAATAAAGCTGGTCCTCCACAACCTCGACGATTACAAAGAGGTAAAGCAGGTACTAGTGGAGAAACGAATTCCACACTATACCTTCCCGACAGATAGAACGCGCAACCTTAACATCGTGATCCGTGACCTGCCTCGTAAACTCTCTCCCAAGGCCATCAAAAACGACCTGATGCGCCAAGACTACGAGGTCAAATCGGTCACCCAGATGAGACAACCCGGATCTGATAATAAATGGCCCCTGTACGTAGCAGTCATACCAGACACTCCGCAAAACAGGAGACAAATAACAGAAGTTCTCTCTGTCCCAGTAACCACAGAGCTGCTGCGGAAGAAAAACAAGTCAGTCCAATGTTTTAAGTGCCAGGGACTCGGGCACATCGCCACACACTGTGACATGCCCCCCCGATGCAGGAAATGCGCAGGGGGACATGACTCCAGAACATGCACTATAAAAAAGGACGACCCAAGTATCAAGTGTGCGCTCTGCGGCGAAGGCCATGTCTCCAGCTACCTGGGCTGCAGAGTGCACAAAAACTATGTCCAACGCGCCAGAGGCATGAAGGCGGCACAACAACCGCCGGACAAACCCCGAGCCAAGCCCGCTAACCGCCCTGAAAACCGAACAAGACCGGACAGGCCGGCCTATCGGGCAAAACCCAGGGAAGTTACCGATGGCGCGACCTACGCGAACGTCGCCGTCGGCATGGAGCAGCTACCCAGTGGGCCCCTGCCGGCTGCGGCGGGCGCGGGGGAGGACAACCGGACACACACAGACACAGACGCAACTCAGGACACCACAGAACCCGACCAGATCCCGCCTAACGAGGGAAGTTCTAGGGAAGCACTGCACCCCATACCAAAGCCCAGTCTGCGAACAGCGGCTGCAGCAGACTGTCAAACAGACGATGGTCAGCACACCGCTCATGTAACGACGGAGGCTACCACGACGCCTTCCTCTACAGACCCAATGCTAGGACTCATGACACAGACTTTAAGTCTCCTCACGCAAATGATGCGTGAGATACAGCAGCAAAACGTACAAATCCTCGCCGCTCTCCAAGTGGCAGCCAAGCAATCGCAGCCCTCAGCGATTTCCTCAACAGCACCAACGGCCAAACATGGATAGACGCCCACACATTCAAGGCCTGTCAATAAGCATCTTCAACGCCGACGGAATCGTCGGACAAGTCATGGAATTCCGCGAATTCATGAAAGAAGACAATATCGACGTCTGCATGGTGGCCGAAACCCATCTAAAACCGGGAGTAAAGGCGACGGTCCCCAATTACAATTGTTATAGAAAAGACAGGCTAACCGCCGGAGGCGGGGTAGCCATATTCATCAAAAGAGGGATCCCCCACCACCAGGTCTATATTCCAGCTACCCAACAGTTAGAAACTGTGGCAGTGGAAATAGCCACAGCCACAGGACCACTAACAGTCGTTGCAGTATATCGCCCCCCTACCCCAGTAATAGTAGAGGAAGACATAACCGCATTAGGGCAAATTAGAGGCAAGCTCCTAATAGGAGGAGACCTCAACGCCAAGCACGCAGACTGGCACTCGCGAAACACTAACAGAGCAGGTCGTCAACTGCAACGACTCGCGCGCAACCTACAATTCGACGTATGGGGCCCAGAGGAGCCGACCCACTTCCCAAAGAACGGAAATAGGCCGGACGTCCTCGACATAGCACTCACAAGAAGGATAACGGGATTCGTGACTGCGAGAACAGTCAATAGAATGTCCTCCGATCACAACCCAGTTCTACTAGAGGTCGATGTGGGAGAATGGGTAGCTCTTCCACAACACCAGGCGACATACAAACGCACAAACTGGGAGCAATTTCAAGATAACGTCGCATCAGAAATTGCTCGCGCCCCGCCTCCAACTGCAAATACGGCAGAACAGGCGCTACAAGACCTCACAAACACGATCCTGCAGGCTGCTGAGGAGGCCACACCCCGACAGCGGGAAGGCCCGCCTCCCCAAATACGACTCCCGGAGCACCTGCTTGCGCAAATTCGGCACAAAAACAGGATCGCAAAGGAGTGGAAAATAACAAGAAACCCAAACACTAGGAGGCTGCTCAACAGACTACAGAGAGAGCTGAAAGTCGCACTCACTGAGCACCGCAACCAGCAATGGTCTGCACGCCTCTCAGCCCTCAAAGTAGACGACAACAGCCTATGGCAAGCGACGAAACAATTTACGAAAAGACGCGCTAGAATGCCGCCGCTGCACGGCGAGCGTGGCATGGTCTACAGCGCAGCTGACAAGGCCAACGCGCTCGCCGACGCATTTGAACAGCAGTTCAAACCAGCGGAAGCACAGGATAGAGACCATGAAAACACAGTCCGTCGACAGCTTGCAGTTTTCCTTGCAGCTGAAGACGACGAAAATGAAGACCCACCACTTTTCGCCCCAGAGGACGTGGCAAAAGTAATCAAGTCTCTCCCCAGCAAAAAGGCCCCAGGCCACGACCGGCTCACGAACCAACTAATAAAACATCTCCCGCCACTGGCAATTACACACATCGCGGACGTCTTCAACGAGATATCTCGTGCCCGCGAGTTTCCAGCTTGCTGGAAACACGCGGAAGTGGTCGCGATAGCAAAACCAGGTAAAGACCCAGTATTCCCACAGCACCACAGGCCGATTAGCCTCCTACCCACTCTCAGTAAAATTTACGAGCGCCTCCTGCTCATACCCATCGAGCAACATATTTCAAGAGAGCAAATTCTACCAAATTTCCAGTTCGGTTTCAGGCAGAAACATTCAGCCCCGCAACAAATCATGAGAGTGGTCGAAGCAGCAACCGAAGCTTTCAATCGAAGAGGCTACTGTGGGATAGTGCTACTTGACGTAGCCAAAGCCTTCGACACCGTATGGCACACTGGGTTACTATACAAACTATACACACAGGGCTTCCCCGGGACGATAGTCAAACTACTGAAAAGCTATCTCTCGAACAGAACTTTCTCCGTTAGGGTTGACTCTTCACTCTCGACAAGAAGACGCGTGCGCGCTGGAGTGCCCCAGGGTTCGGTGCTAGGGCCCGTGCTGTATAGTCTATACACTGCAGACACGCCCACCGCACCCCTGGTGCACACAGCGCAGTACGCGGACGATACAGCGTTCTTCACACGCAACGCCAACAGGGATCTGGTCACCAGACGACTACAGACAGTCCTAAACGACACGGAACAATGGGCAAAGAAATGGCGCATCACCATCAATAGCGAGAAAACACAGGCGATGCTCATAACGCGCCGACTAGGCAAGCGCGGACCACAAAGAAGACCACCACTACACCTCAGGCTAAATGGCCAGGAGCTACCGTGGAGGCAAACGGCAAAATACCTAGGAGTGACACTTGACAAACGCCTCACATGGAAACCACACATTGAGGACCTAAGACTTAAAGCTAGCGCCAGAATGAGCCTCT
The DNA here is from genome assembly GCF_023898315.1 of Schistocerca nitens. NCBI lineage: Eukaryota > Metazoa > Arthropoda > Insecta > Orthoptera > Acrididae > Schistocerca > Schistocerca nitens. The sequence continues at coordinate 800,689 of NW_026046023.1, forward strand.
TGTATCCTGTTCTCAATACAGGAAGCTCGCTGGCTGCAAATATAGGTGTAAGAGTTTACTGTTCACTTATCCGCCCCATCATGGAGTATGCATGCCCCATCTGGGGTTATGCTGCTAAAACACACATTGCAAAACTCCAGCGTGTACAAAACAGGGCGCTGAGACGAGCGCTACACGTCCCCTCGCAGTTCCCAACGGCCGATCTACACGAAGCGGCAGAAGTCATGCCACTAATAGAAAGATTTCAAGAACTCGCAGAAACCTTCTATGACACAGCATCCAGGTCCACAAACAACCTGATCAACAGGCTAGGACAATACGACCCAACAAGAGACAGGCATAAAAGACCGAAATCGATCTTTTATGACTAGCAAACAAACCATCCATTAAATCATCCAACAACCACATCACATCACCATCATCCAAGCCAGCCCCTAATTAGGGCAGTCAAGCAATCCACAAATAAATGCACACCAGAAATAAGACCTACCACAAAGAAAAGTACAAATTAATAAAAAAAAAAAAATCACCCAAACCCAGTTGGAGTAAATGTCTCTAGGACAACAAACTCCATACGCAGCCACCCTCAAGCAGAGGAAGCATTAAAGTGCAGTAGGAGCTAGTCCCGCCGCCACGCACTCCGCTGCTCGACTCGCTGCGGCTCGCACCGTTACGTTACGTGTTTCAACTAGCCAAACGCCATGTCCGGACGCGGAAAGGGAGGCAAAGTCAAGGGCAAGTCAAAGTCCCGCTCAAGCAGGGCTGGGCTCCAGTTCCCGGTCGGCAGAATCCACCGCCTCCTGCGCAAGGGAAACTACGCCGAGCGCGTCGGCGCCGGGGCGCCCGTCTACCTCGCCGCCGTCATGGAGTACCTCGCGGCTGAGGTGCTCGAGCTGGCCGGAAACGCGGCCCGCGACAACAAGAAGACGCGCATCATCCCGCGCCACCTGCAGCTCGCCATCCGCAACGACGAGGAGCTCAACAAGCTCTTGTCGGGCGTCACCATCGCACAGGGTGGTGTCCTGCCCAACATCCAGGCCGTCCTGCTGCCAAAGAAGACCGAGAAGAAGGCCTAAACAGAGAGCGCGGCGCTGCGCTTGCGTGCTCCCTGCACGCAAACGCGCCTGCCTTTGCCTTGCCGGCTCGGCTCACAACAATCGGCCCTTTTCAGGGCCACCACACAAACCTACGTCCAAAGCAAAGTTTCCGTCGTCCGTGCTCGCCGCACTTTACACAACACGTCCACATACATACATTGCACAGCCAGCGCCGGCGCACGTCCGCCATCTTGTCCACAGCCCGTGTGGCCGAACGCGCACACATTTTGTCGTTTCTCTCTTTTTGTCTTTTTTGTTTCTGCACCCCTCCGCGCACGCACAGAGTCGCGTTCCAAACGACAACGACATCGATACACCGATAATGTGATGATCATTGTTAGCATTATAATGTTTCAATTAAAGGGGCGCGCGTGGCACAGACAAAAAAACCAAACAGCTGATCCGATCGATCGATCGATCCGGCCCGCCCGCCTATGCCCACGCCACAAACAAACAACAAACCACGCACACACTGGACTCAGCCGCGCCCATCGCGTCAAACTCAAAAACTAACGCACGCGCAGCAGCAACAACAACAACAACAACACGCACAGGCAACACAGACTCTTTCGCACTTTTCAATCTCCGAACAGTGTGGTGGCCCTGAAAAGGGCCGTTTTCGTCTCTCCCACCAAGCACGGGCACGGCACGGCCGCGGGAAGGCCACAACGCAGCACAGCACACCGGCTGGCTGGCTGGCTGGCTGCCTGCCTGCCTAACCGCCGAAACCGTACAGGGTGCGCCCCTGCCTCTTCAGGGCGTACACCACGTCCATGGCCGTCACAGTCTTGCGCTTGGCGTGCTCAGTGTACGTCACCGCGTCGCGGATCACGTTCTCCAGGAACACCTTCAGCACTCCGCGGGTCTCCTCGTAGATCAGACCAGAGATGCGCTTCACGCCGCCCCTGCGAGCCAGGCGGCGGATGGCGGGCTTCGTGATGCCCTGGATGTTGTCGCGCAACACCTTGCGGTGCCGCTTGGCGCCACCCTTGCCCAGCCCCTTTCCTCCCTTGCCGCGGCCTGTCATTCTTCTTCCTTCCTCCTCCTCAAAGCAAGCAAGCGAAAAAACACAAGCGCCAGCTCCTCACCCGGCGCTAGCGAGTCGGCTACGGTGCGAGCTCTCTGCCGCCGCCCCCCTATATAGACTCTGGCCCGCCCTCCCCCCACCACGCGCACCGAGGGCATATAAGCGCGGCGCGGGGCCGCGCGGGCCCGCAGAGCGGCATCATGCCCGCACCATCGGCCCGCACGACCCCACCATTTACCCTTCTGGAGGACGTCCCCCAGATGTCCTAGACATCGCAGTGGTGAAAGGTTTACCCCACCCCATCACTGCCGCCACCCGCGTCGCTCTAGCCTCCGATCACCGGCCGGTCATCTGTTCCATCGATCTCGCTGGAACCCCGACCGTGCCGAGAGAAGGCCTGGACATTCGCGGTATTGACTGGCAGTCCTACCAGAGACGGGTCGAAGCAGCCCTACCCACAATCCCTGCTGCCGATCAAACGGACGCAGATCGTACCCTCATACACCTCACCACCATTGTCCTCGATGCTGCAACTGCAGCGACCCCTCACCGACCGCCCCGGCCCCCAGACCATCTGCGTCCGCTCCCTCCCCACATCCTTGCTCTCATCACAGAGAAAAACCGGACCACCCGTGAATGGCAGCTCACTCGGCATCCGGCAACCAAGCGCCTCATCAATAGATTACAGCGCCAAATCAAGGCTGCGGTGCAAGACCACCGCAATCAGGCATGGGAGACCAAGATCTCTGCCATTGACCTGCGTGACCCGTCTGCTTGGCGGCTCACGAAAAGCCTTCTGCGACGAGGGCAACGGATCCCCCCCCTCCAGGTCGGCAATGACTTTGTGTCCGAACCAGACGCCAAAGCTAACGCCTTGGCTGATGTCTTCGCGCACAACTTCACCCCGGTCAATGACCCCATTGACCCCGACCATATTCGCCTGGTAACGGCACGCCTCCCTCAATTCCTTGCCGTCCAGGACCCTGAGGATGACATCACCCCTATCAACGAAGAAGAGGTTGCACTGCAATTGCGGTACCTCAAATCCAAGAAAGCTGGTGGCCCCGATAAGCTGACGAATGCCCTCCTCAAGCAACTACCCCCAGCTTCTATTCCCATCCTGACGGCCACATTCAACAACATCCTCACAACCAGGCAATATCCCACTGCCTGGAAACACGCGGAAGTGGTCGCCATACCCAAGGCTGGGAAGGATCTTCGTTCCCCTGCCAGCTACCGCCCCATCAGCCTCTTGCCCGCCATCTCCAAGGTGTTCGAGAGGCTGTACCTTAAACGTCTGCTCATCCACATTGCCCGAGAACGAGTCCTCCCTGATGAGCAGTTCGGCTTCAGGCAGGGACACGCCACCACTCACCAACTCCTGCGCCTTGTAGAAGAGGCACTGGACGCCATAGAACGTAGGGAGTACTTCGGGGCCATATTCCTCGACGTGTCCAGGGCGTTTGACTCGGTCTGGCACGAAGGGCTGCTCTACAAATTATTTTCCCTTGGCTTCCCAGTGTCCCATGTACGGCTCATAGCCACATATCTGGAAGGACGCACCTTCCATGTTCGGATCCCTGACAGGAAATCCACACGACGACGCATCAGGGCAGGAGTACCACAAGGCAGCGTACTAGGACCGCTACTCTACTCCCTCTTCACAGCCGATCTGCCCTCTGCGCCGAGGGTACATTTAGCTCTCTACGCAGATGACACTGCACTCTTCTCTCGTTCTCGGAGTGCGGCAGGTCTTCAACAGCGGCTCCAGGGGGCTACAGATTCCCTACTCGATTGGGCTCGGACCTGGCGTCTGGCATTTAATCCCTCCAAAACCCAAGCCCTTATCGTCTGCCGACGCCATATTCCCATTCGACTCCCTCAGGTGTTGGTCCTTGGTACCCCAGTCCCCTGGAATCGTACTGCGAAGTACTTGGGTGTTACCCTGGACCAGCGCCTCACCTGGCGCCCCCACATCGATGACGTGCGTCGTAAGGCAATGGGCCGGCTATGCCTGCTCTACCCTCTCATCAATCCCACCTCTTCCCTCCCCACGCACCTTGCTGTTAGACTGTACACCTCCCTTGTTCGCCCCATCCTTGAATATGCGGTGGTGGTTTGGGGCAATGCTGCCCCCACCCACCTCCGCCGCCTCCAAACCGTCCAGAACCGGGCTCTCCGGCGTGCCCTCCGCCTCCCCTTCGACTTCCCGACCCACGAGCTCCACCTCCTGGCTGAAGTGCCGCTCCTTCGTACCCGCATCCTCTCCGCCGCCAACTCCTTTTACCACCAAACCCGTCACTCTCCTAATCCCTTAATCCTTTCCCTGGGCACCCGTGTTCACCGACTAGCCACCACTCGCTGGCCCGACCTTTTATTTCGCCCCCCATGAACTCGCATGCACCAGCCAACTCAACTCATGCCGATTACCTACCTCACACCATAGATTATTCCCCCCAACATGTCATGTCATTCGCTCCACCACCACGCCCCCCTTCCTCCCACACTACCCCCACTGTTGGCCTAATCATGGTAGGCCCTCCCCCCCTTTTTTCCACTACATCTGTCACCCTCTTACTTCTTTCTCTTCCCCCCCCCCCCAACCACTGCGCCATTTGCTGACTGACTGCCGCCACCACCAAGGAGCCGCTATGCAGAAGAAGAACTTTCACTAACTCTCACTCTTCCTTCTCCTATCCTTTATTCTGTCACTAATTGCAATCCCCGGCCAGTCAATTGGGCCGTTCGTTTTCCGTTTCTCTCACTGTCCCTCTTACTATCCTATAATCTTTCTTTTATATTAAAAAAAAAAAAAAAAAAAAAAAAAAAATATGGCCAGTCAATTGGGCCTTTCGTTTTCCCACCTCTCTCACTATCGCTCTGACTATTCTTTCATCTTTCAAAAAAAAAAAAAAAAAAAAAAAAAAAAAAAAAAATAATGCACAACAAGCCATGCAGCACTACAACGCCAAGAACTTTTTCGCCAACCCGTCATGCCAGAAGGTGAAGCGCCTCGTGCGCTAGTACTTCGTTCCCAGTCGAGGATATCTTCCTCCTTATATTGTGCCGCCGCGCCGCGCGGGCCCGTTGTCAAGGCAGCACCGGACGCTTCGTGTACCGCACGCACCTCCACGCCGCTAACCGCTATGGCCCGCACAAAGCAAACGGCCCGCAAGTCCACCGGCGGAAAGGCGCCGCGCAAACAGCTCGCCACCAAGGCGGCGAGGAAGAGCGCGCCCGCCACCGGCGGCGTCAAGAAGCCCCACCGCTACAGGCCGGGCACCGTCGCCCTGCGGGAAATCAGGCGCTACCAGAAGAGCACAGAGCTGCTCATCCGCAAGCTGCCGTTCCAGCGCCTAGTGCGCGAGATCGCCCAGGACTTCAAGACCGACCTGCGCTTCCAGAGCTCCGCAGTCATGGCCCTGCAGGAGGCCAGCGAGGCCTACCTCGTCGGCCTCTTCGAAGACACCAACCTGTGCGCAATCCACGCCAAGCGCGTCACCATCATGCCCAAGGACATCCAGCTCGCGCGCCGCATCCGCGGCGAGCGCGCCTAGAAACCGCGCCGCGCACGCGCGCCCGCCCAACAAAAACGGCCCTTTTCAGGGCCACTAACATCTCTCCGTCGCGAGCAAAACTTTTGTCGGTCTTGCCGCCCCGCAAAACAACAACAACCAATTCCCCTCCCGTCCACAGCCGCTCTCGCCAACAATCGACGTCACTCCCATCCCTCACAATACACACACACAACAGCCGGACGACGTCACCACACACCACGGGTGGCTGGCCGCCGCCGTCTCCGAGGCGCGCGCACGCTACGCTACACTACAACGTCAACGCCACCGCGCCTTCCCAATTCCCGCCGGCCACTGCCACGTCTCACGTCCCCCCGCCGCTTTCAAAGAGAGAGAGAGAGAGAGAGACACAACACACACACAAAAGACACGACATCCGCAAAGCAAGCAAACACACAAACAAACAAGAGTCTCCAGAAACATACATGAGCAACCAAACGTCGGCCGCCGCAAAACAAAACAACTACAACAACAACAACAACAAAAACAAAAAAAGAAAAAAAACAAATAAAATAAAATAAAAAGACCAACAAACGGCCACAACCGCTCCGCTACCGCGCGCCGCCGCCTACCGCCACCGGCACCACAATCCAACCACCACGGCACGCAAACAGTACCCACAAGGGTCACACACAACCAACCAACCAACCACACCGGCGCATGCACGACAATCAACGCCTTCCCGACGTCCTTTGATGGCCCTGAGAAGGGCCGTTTTGGGCCGCGCGACAGCCGCAGCCGTGCCATCGCGCGCCACTAAGACGACGCGGGGGAGGGCGGTGGGGGACGACGGCGTCAAGCGCCAACCCCTCTCCCTTGCCTTTCTTTAACTTTACTACTTTACTTCTTCTTCTTGGGCGACGCCTTCGCCTTAGACGGCGTCGTCGCCTTCTTCGGGCGCGGCGCCTTCGGCTTCTTCGTCGGAACCTTGGCGGCCTTCTTCGCCTTCGACGGCGACTTGGCCTTGGCCGGCTTGGCCGCAGCCGCCTTCTTCGCACCCGCGGGAGCCGCCGACGCCGCAGACGCCTTCTTGGCGGCGCCCGCCTTCCGACCGGTCGCCGCCTTCACGCCACCAGCCTTCTTTGCGCCGGCCGCGCGGCCGCCCTTCTTCTCCTTGCTGGCCGGAGCGGCGCGCTTCTTCTTCGCACCGCCGGCACGAGCCTTGCCGCCCTCGGCCGCCCCGCCGCCGGCGCCGGCAAGCTTGAAAGAGCCGGACGCGCCCTTCCCCTTCGTCTGCACCAGCTCGCCAGCCACGACGGCCGACTTGAGGTACTTCTTGATAAAGGGCGCCAGCTTCTCCGCGTCCAGCTTGTAGTGCGCGGCAATGTACTTCTTGATCGCCTGCAGCGACGAGCCGCCGCGCTCCTTCAGACTCTTGATGGCGGCCGTCACCATCTCAGAGGTGCGCGGGTGCGCAGGCTTGGCGCGCGGCTTCTTCGCAGACGCCGCAGACTTGGCCTTCTTCGTCGTGCCGGTGGCGGCGGGTGCCGCAGCAGTCTCGTTCGTAGCCGCCTGATCTGCCATTATTTCGACGGACGACGCGCGTACACACAACAACAGAACAGCGAGAGAGAGCGGCAAGGCGGCAAGCACGGCAGAGAATAGCCGCCGCGCCGCCAGGCCCGGCCAGTGTCGCGGGCGGGCGCGGACGGCCGAGAGAGCGGCCGCCACTCTGCGCGCCGCCGCGCCGCGCCTCCCGCGCTTGCTACCGCCCAACGTCCGACAGCCTGTGCGGACCAGCCCCAAACCTGCGCCGCAACCACCCGCGCCATTCAAACCACCGAGGATGGGGCTACACACGGCCACACCACAGTCGCCAACCAGTCGCCACGGCAGCGCCGCAAACCACGGCCAAACTGCAGCTACCGCGCGCCACAGCCTGGCTCGGCCCGCCGAGAATCGCCGCCCCCGCCCAAATGCCGCCCCCACAGCCCCAGCCGACGACCCGCCACAATGGCCAAACCTTCGGCAAAACTGGCGCACCGTCGCCGCGCCAGCCCGGCCAGCGCGGCCGCCGCCACAGCCACACAAGCGGAGGCGTGCGGCGATGACGGCCGTGCAAACGCACCTCCGCCGCCCCATCGCCCTCCCACAGTTTCCCGATCGGCCCGCGGCCGTCGGGCCACCTCGCCCGCCAACATTCGCGCCCGTTTCTCACAACATTGCCCGCCGCAAAACAAAAACGAGCGCCGCCTGCGCAACATGGGCACCGGCCAACCGAGGCGCCGCCGCCCCTCGCCGCTTTCAGCGAGGGTGGCTAACCGCCATCCGCAACTACAGACGCACCGAATCTGCCTTCATCAAAAGCACACACCGACAGCCGACCTCTAACATTTAGACTCCGCAAGCCACCCAACGGTGTGTGGCGGAGGGCACTTCACGTGCCAATGTCATTTACCTCCCTTTGCTGTTCCAGTCGCGTATGGTTCGCGGGACGAAACGACAGTCTGCAAAAAAAAAAAAAACGCCTCCGTGCGCGCTCGAATCTCTCTAACCACATCCATTCGTGATCTCCTCGGGAGGTATACGCAATATATTCGATACCCCATCCAGAAACGCAATATCTCGAAACCTGGCGAGCAAGCTACACCGCGATGCAGAGCGCCTCTATTGCAGAGTCTGCCGCGTGGGTTTGTTAAACATCTCCGTAACGCTATCACGGTTACCAAATGACCCTGCGACGAAACGTTGGATCGTCTCCGTCGCCTCCGTCAACGCGACCTGGTACGGATCCCACACTGATGGGCAACACGCACGTATAGGTCGAACGAACGGGTGTTTTGTAAGCCACCTCCTCCTTTGTTGATGGACGACATTTGCTACGCATTCTCCCAATAAATCGCAACCTGGTACCCGCCTTACCAACAATTACTTTTGTTTGTTTTTTTTTGTTTTTTTTTTTTAATATGATGATCATCCCACTCCCAATCACTCCGCACGCATACTCCCAGATATTTTACAGACGTAACTGCTACCAGTGTTTGTCCCGCTATCATATACTCAATCATACAATAAAGGGTCCTTCTTTCTATATTATTCGCAATACATGTTAAGGGACAGTTGCCACTCCCTGCACCACGTGCCTATCCGCTGCAGATCGTCCTGCATTTTTCGCTGCAACTTCTCTGTATACTACAGCATCATCCGCGAAAAGACGCATGCAACGTCCGACACTATCTACTAGGTCATTTATATACATTGTGTGTGAAGAGCAATGGGTCCCATAACACTCCCCTGTGGCACGCCAGAGGTTACTTTAACGTCTGTAGACGTCTCTCCATTGATAACACAACATGCTGTGTTCTGTTTGCTACAATCTCTTCAGTCCAGCCACACACTTGGTCCGACATTCTGCAGACACTTACTTTGTTTATCAGGCGACAGTGCGGAACTGTATCGAACGCCCTCCTTCCGGATGTCAACCAAAATGGCATCTACCTGGGAGCCTGTATCTAATATTTTCTGGGTCCCATGAACAAATAAAGCGCGTTGGGTCTCACACGATCGCTGTTTCCGGAATCCATGTTGATTCCTACATAGTAGACACTGGGTTTCCAAAAAACGACATGCTACTACTCGAGCATAAAACATGTTCTCAAATTCTACAACCGATCGACGTCACAGATATAGGGCCTATAGTTTTGCGCATCTGCTCGACGACCCTTCTTCAAGCCCGGGACTACCTGTGCTCTTTTCCAATCATTTGGAACCCTCCGTTCCTCTAGAGACTTGCGGTACACGGCTGTTAGGAGGTTCTGTCGCGTACTCTGTGTAGAATCGAATTGGTATCCCGTCGGGTCCAGTGGACGTTCCTCTGTTGAGTGATTCCAGTTGCTTTTCTATTCCTCCTTGGACACTTATTTCGATGTCAGCCATTTTTTTCGTTTGTGCGAGAAGGAACTGCAGTGCGGTCGTCCTCCGTGACACAGCTTTTGGAAACAGGTGTTTAGTATTTCACAGCTTTACGCGTGTCATCCTCTGTTTCAATGCCATCATCATCCCGGAGTGTCTGGATATGCCGCTTCGAGCCGCTTACTACTGATTCAACGTACGACCACAACGTCCTAGGATTTGATTTGATTTCCTGTCACGTCGGTACATGGAATTGTACTTTCGCATTCACCGGACGCTTCACGCATAGCCCTCCTTACGCTAACTTTGGACATCGTTTAGCGTCTGTTTGTCTGAGAGGTTTTGGCTGCGTTTCAACTTTGAGTGAAGCTCTCTTTGCTTTCGCTATAGTTTCCTAAACTTTGGTTGTTGTACCGCGGTGGGTTTTTCCCATCCCTCGCAGTTTTACTCGGCACGTACCTGTCTAAGACGCATTTTACGATTGCCTTGCACTTTCTCCATAAACACTCAACATTGTCAGTGTCGGAGCAGACATTTGCGTTTGCATCTGCCTGGTAGTCTCAAATCTGCCTTCTATTACTCTTGCTAAACAGATAAACCTTCCTCCCTTTTTTTTTTTTTGTTTTTTTTTGTTTTTTTGTTTGTATATTCCTACTAACGTCCATATTCAGCGATGCTGCAACGGCCTCTTGTTCACTGGGTCCCTGTTCTGCACATACAGAGTCGACAAGTTCGGGGTCTGTTTGTCATCGGTAGGTCCACGATGTTATCTCCACGAGTCGGTTCTCTCTCTGTTTAATTGCTCGCGGCATTTTTCGTTCGGATGGTGCACTCAGTATACTGTCACTCGATGCTCTGTCCCTACCACCCGTCCTGAACATCTGGCACATTGAAATCTCCACCTAAGACTGTAACACGCTGCGGAAAGGAAAATGTATGTCCACATTTTCTCTCACTTGTTCGGCCACTAATGCTGCTGAGTCGCGAGGTCGGTAAAAGGAGCCAATTATCAACCTAGCTCGGCTGTTGAGTGTACCCTCCACCCACAATAGTTCACAGGAACCGTCCACCACTTCTACTTCACTACACAGGATAAACTACTACTAACAGCGACGAACCACTCCACCACCGGTTGCATGCACGCTATCCTTTCTAAAGCACCGTCTGTACCTATAACGATTGCAGCTTCGGCGCTTTCTATCAGCGCTTGACGTTCCGGTACTTTACCAACGCAGAGCTTCGACAGTTGACAATTACAATACCGATTGCCGCTTGGTCCCCGCATGTCCTGACCTTGCCCCGCGCCCGTTGCCCTTTCCGTACTTGCCCAAGGGCCATCCAACCTAAACAGAACCGCCCAGCCCACGCCACACAACCCCTGCTACCCGTGTAGCCGCTTGTTGCGTATAGTGGACTCCACCTAAGACTATATAACATAACATGCCCTAAGGCATTCGCGGTGTACACCACCCTAAGGTGAGGTTAGGTTAGGTTAGGTTAGGTTAGGTTAGGTTAGGTTAGGTGGACGTGGGTTAGGTTAAGGGTTACAGTTAGGTTAAGCGTCAAAGTTAGGTTAAGCGTTCGGACGTGAGGCGTCAGGTGGCCGCACCTACCTCTACGGCCGGACATCTTAGGTTAGAGGTTAGGTTAGGTTAAGGCGCCGAGAGGTCCGCGGTCAGGTTACGTTCACCTTCGGGCGCCACACGTAGGTTTCAAAGGTGTGTCGGTCGGTCGGTCGTCGGCAAGCCGCAAAAACTACAGACGACGTCGACCAAACCGCCGCAAGACCGAGCAGGAGGCAGATATAAAACACACACACACACAAAAACAAAATTAAACACCACCCACCGGCCAAAGGGCACCAAAAACCACAAACCCGAGGCACCACGTCGACCAGAGGCAACCCGCCGCTCACGCGACATGGCTGGCAACTAAGGGGCAAACGGCAACGGCGCTTTCCGCACCGGGCCGGATGCACGTACGACAACACCGCTACCCGTACGCAGGCCTCCCATTGCACACAGCCGCTCTGTGTTTGAACATCATCAATGGCGCGCCCGCGGCTCGTCGCGGGCGCAGCCATAACGCCGCCACTTTTGCACCAACACATTCACGCACCGCAAAACAGCTCGCCGACACAGCACAGCCGACAAACAAAAACAACCCGCGAGACGGGGGCGACAAACGACAACGATAACAACAACAACAGCAGCAAACAACTCGCACCAAGCGTCCAACAGGTAACAAACGGACAAGCACAGCCTCTGCTAACGGCCACGACGCCAGCGGCACACTGCTCCTTTCCCGCCACACTCGATTTCACAACGCACGCACGCGACCCCGTCAACGACACCGACACGACACACGACGGGCTCCCTTCCCGCAACCTACACCTTTCCGCCACTACGCACAGCTCCACCCGACGCGCCCGTCGCAACGACACTACTGCACGCACTATCCACCCGCCTCCTCCTCTCCCCCCCCCCCCTTCCCGTACACAACAACACAGCCAAAAACAACACTCACGACCCAAACATACTAACGACATGGCACGTGCATCGGCGCACACCCCAACCAGTCACCGTCGACAACCACACGCAAAGGCACGAAACCGGCGTCCTTCCACGTTGCCATCAAAGCTGCACAAACAACCACAGGAGGAACCACCAACAACGGCCGGCCCGCCCGCCCGCCCGCCCGCCCCAATATTCTCCCACCCTCACCTCACGCCGCAACCACCAAACGCACATTCCCGCTCGCTACCACACACCTCTCGGCAGCCGCTTCGCAAACACATGACGTGACGTGACATCATCACATCACGGGCTACGCACGCACACCGACCCACTTTCCTGCCCTTCGCCCTCTTCTTTCCGACGCCTGCCTTCGGCCGAGCACACGTACGTGGCACAACGCCCAACACAGTCACACACAGTCGACAGGCGCACGCCCAGGCACGCAACGACGCAGCGCAGCAAAGGCGCCCGCAACACATACCTCCTCTCTCTTCTCGCCGCCGCCGCCGACCGCCCGCCCGCCAGCCAGCCAGCCAGCCAGCCACTCGCAATGTGCACTGCCAACCAGCCACACGTCCACCGCGCCGCCTCCGACCACCCGCCAGGGGGCGCTCACGTCCGCGACAACGGCGCGGCCCGCCGCCGGGCGGGCCCAGCCGAACCCAGCCCAGCCGGCGCGCGCTGCTCTGCACTCGGCGCGCCACACATCCTGCTGCAGACCGGGCTCGTCTCTCTGTACGCGTCTGCCCGCATCTCGTCTTCCTGCGCATCAACACAACGAGGCCGCGTGAGCAAACCCCCCCCCGTCACAACGCCACATCACACACTGCCTTGTCTACCGCCGAAATGCACTCACCAGCCATCCGCTTCGTCTTCGTCTTGTTTACTCGTTGTTGTTGCAGCGGCGCACACAGCCCCGGCCGGCCGCATCCGAGGGTGGCCCGCCGCCAGCGTCTCCTCCTTGGGCACAGGTGCGGTGCCGTGCCGTGCCGTGGCCGCCCATCCATCCAACCGCACGCATTTGCTGGCCGCCTCTGCTGCAGAAGAAGACAAAAAACGAAACGTACAAACATACACGCACCCACAGCGTGGCCACACACGGACGGGACCGACAGGCTCCAAGGCGACCAAAGGATAAAAACAAAATAAAAAAACAAAAAGACGCAAGCAAGCAACAAGCACAGGCTGTCGCCTCGCGCCTCTGCTGTCCTTCCGCCCCCGCCCTTCTCTCCCACCACATGCCCACAAACACCACCGCCTCCCCCTCCCCGCACCTCCACATTCGCCCCCTCCATTTGTTCCTTTCTCGCTCTTCCCTTCTGTGTGTCTGCGTGCGTGCGCGGGCGGCGCCTCTCAACATCCGCCGGCCGTCCGTCCCGTTTTCGCCGTACCACACACGCCACCGCCTCCTCCCCGTCCACCACCGCCGCCCCTGTCCGCCCCGCACAACACCATACACCGCTGCTTGTCCTGGCCGTTGCCACCAAAGGCGCCAGCCGCAAACCGCGCCAACGCCGCAGCGCGCGTGCGTCCTTCCTTCTCCGTGCCGACGCGGCCTCTATTCCCGCACCCATTCGGCCGACGACACAGCCGTTGGGCTCCGCACTGCGCGTACCGGCGTTACGCACGCACACCCACCCCCCTCGCGAACGCACGACTCATTGTCTTTGTTGTTTCTCCT